>NW_028167948.1:0-97498 GCF_964194135.1 Talpa europaea
AAGAAGAAGAAACAGGGGAATAAGAGGATAAATCAGAAATAACAGATGAGTAAGCCGAAAAAGCAGAAATAACAGAATAAGCTGAATATGAAGCAGAGGAAGCAGAAGAAGTAATTGAAAAAGCAAAAAAATGCAGAGGAAACCGAAGAAGATGAAGACGAAGGAGATATAGAAGTGAAAGAAGAACAAGAGAAACTGTAAGAACAAGAGGAAGAAACAGAAGAATCAGAGGAAAAAGCAAAAATAACAGAAGAATAAGCCGAAAAAGCAGCAATAACAGAAGAAAAAGCCGAAAAAGCAGAAATAACAGAAGAATGAGCTGAAGAAGAAGCAACAATAGAAAAGCAGAAAATGCATTAGAAACAGAAGAAGTTGAAAAAGAAGAAAAAAGGAGATGTAGAAATACGAGAGGAACAAGAACTAGGAGAACAAGAAGAACAAGCAGAAGAAACAGAAGAATAAGAGTAAAAAGCAGAAATAACCAAAGAAATAGCCGAAAAAGCAGAAATAACAGAAAATTAAGCTGCGGAGAAGCAGAAGAATCAGAATAAGAGCAAGAAATTGAAACAACAAACAATGCAGAAGAAACAGAAAGATGATGAAGAAGAAGGAGATGTAGAATTACAAGAAGAACAAGAGGAGCTAGAAGAACAAGACGAACAAGAAGAAGAAACAGGGGAATAAGAGGATAAATCAGAAATAACAGATGAGTAAGCCGAAAAAGCAGAAATAACAGAATAAGCTGAATATGAAGCAGAGGAAGCAGAAGAATTAATTGAAAAAGCAAAAAAATGCAGAGGAAACCGAAGAAGATGAAGACGAAGGAGATATAGAAGTGAAAGAAGAACAAGAGAAACTGTAAGAACAAGAGGAAGAAACAGAAGAATCAGAGGAAAAAGCAAAAATAACAGAAGAATAAGCCGAAAAAGCAGCAATAACAGAAGAAAAAGCCGAAAAAGCAGAAATAACAGAAGAATGAGCTGAAGAAGAAGCAACAACTGAAAAGCAGAAAATGCATTAGAAACAGAATAAGATGAAGAAGAAGAAGAAGAAGAAGGATATGTAGAACTACAAGAAGAAGTAGAAGAACAAGAAGAACAAGAAGAAGAAACATGGGAATAAGAGGAAAAAGCAGAAATAACAAAAGAATAAGCGAAAAGCAGAAATAACAGGAGAATAAGCCGAAATAGCAGAAATAAGAGAAGAATAAGGTGAAGAAAAAGCTGAAGCAGAAGAAGTAAGTGAAAAAGCAGAAAATGCATTAGAAACAGAAGAAGTTGAAAAAGAAGAAAAAAGGAGATGTAGAAATACCAGAGGAACAAGAACTAGGAGAACAAGAAGAACAAGCAGAAGAAACAGAAGAATAAGAGTAAAAAGCAGAAATAACCAAAGAAATAGCCGAAAAAGCAGAAATAACAGAAAATTAAGCTGCGGAGAAGCAGAAGAATCAGAATAAGAGCAAGAAATTGAAACAACAAACAATGCAGAAGAAACAGAAAGATGAAGTAGAAGAAGGAGATGTAGAATTACAAGAAGAACAAGAGGAGCTAGAAGAACAAGACGAACAAGAAGAAGAAACAGGGGAATAAGAGGATAAATCAGAAATAACAGATGAGTAAGCCGAAAAAGCAGAAATAACAGAATAAGCTGAATATGAAGCAGAGGAAGCAGAAGAAGTAATTGAAAAAGCAAAAAAATGCAGAGGAAAACGAAGAAGATGAAGACGAAGGAGATATAGAAGTGAAAGAAGAACAAGAGAAACTGTAAGAACAAGAGGAAGAAACAGAAGAATCAGAGGAAAAAGCAAAAATAACAGAAGAATGAGCCGAAAAAGCAGCAATAACAGTAGAAAAAGCAGAAATAAGAGAAGAATAAGCTGAAAAAGAAGCAGAAGAAGCAGTAATTGAAAAGCAGAAAATGCATTAGAAATAGAATAAGATGAAGAAGAAGAAGAAGGAGAAGGATATGTAGAACTACTAGAAGAAGTAGAAGAACAAGAAGAACAAGAAGAAGAAACATGGGAATAAGAGGAAAAAGAGAAATAACAAAAGAATAAGCGAAAAGCAGAAATAACAGGAGAATAAGCCGAAATAGCAGAAATAAGAGAAGAATAAGGTGAAGAAAAAGCTGAAGCAGAAGAAGAAGTAATTGAAAAAGCAGAAAATGCATTAGAAACAGAAGAAGTTGAAAAAGAAGAAAAAATGAGATGTAGAAATACGAGAGGAACAAGAACTAGGAGACCAAGAAGAACAAGCAGAAGAAATAGAAGAATAAAAGTAAAAAGCAGAAATAACCAAAGAAATAGCCGAAAATGCAGAAATAACAGAAAATTAAGCTGCGGAGAAGCAGAAGAATCAGAATAAGAGCAAGAAATTGAAAAAAGAAACAATGCAGAAGAAACAGAAAGATGAAGAAGAAGAAGGAGATGTAGAATTACAAGAAGAACAAGAGGAGCTAGAAGAACAAGACGAACAAGAAGAAGAAACAGGGGAATAAGAGGATAAATCAGAAATAACAGATGAGTAAGCCGAAAAAGCAGAAATAACAGAATAAGCTGAATATGAAGCAGAGGAAGCAGAAGAAGTAATTGAAAAAGCAAAAAAATGCAGAGGAAAACGAAGAAGATGAAGACGAAGGAGATATAGAAGTGAAAGAAGAACAAGAGAAACTGTAAGAACAAGAGGAAGAAACAGAAGAATCAGAGGAAAAAGCAAAAATAACAGAAGAATAAGCCGAAAAAGCAGCAATAACAGAAGAAAAAGCCGAAAAAGCAGAAATAACAGAAGAATGAGCTGAAGAAGAAGCAACAATTGAAAAGCAGAAAATGCATTAGAAACAGAATAAGATGAAGAAGAAGAAGAAGAAGAAGGATATGTAGAACTACAAGAAGAAGTAGAAGAACAAGAAGAACAAGAAGAAGAAACATGGGAATAAGAGGAAAAAGCAGAAATAACAAAAGAATAAGCGAAAAGCAGAAATAACAGGAGAATAAGCCGAAATAGCAGAAATAAGAGAAGAATAAGGTGAAGAAAAAGCTGAAGCAGAAGAAGAAGTAATTGAAAAAGCAGAAAATGCATTAGAAACAGAAGAAGTTGAAAAAGAAGAAAAAAGGAGATGTAGAAATACGAGAGGAACAAGAACTAGGAGAACAAGAAGAACAAGCAGAAGAAACAGAAGAATAAGAGTAAAAAGCAGAAATAACCAAAGAAATAGCCGAAAAAGCAAAAATAACAGAAAATTAAGCTGCGGAGAAGCAGAAGAATCAGAATAAGAGCAAGAAATTGAAACAACAAACAATGCAGAAGAAACAGAAAGATGATGAAGAAGAAGGAGATGTAGAATTACAAGAAGAACAAGAGGAGCTAGAAGAACAAGACGAACAAGAAGAAGAAACAGGGGAATAAGAGGATAAATCAGAAATAACAGATGAGTAAGCCGAAAAAGCAGAAATAACAGAATAAGCTGAATATGAAGCAGAGGAAGCAGAAGAATTAATTGAAAAAGCAAAAAAATGCAGAGGAAACCGAAGAAGATGAAGACGAAGGAGATATAGAAGTGAAAGAAGAACAAGAGAAACTGTAAGAACAAGAGGAAGAAACAGAAGAATCAGAGGAAAAAGCAAAAATAAGAGAAGAATAAGCCGAAAAAGCAGCAATAACAGAAGAAAAAGCCGAAAAAGCAGAAATAACAGAAGAATGAGCTGAAGAAGAAGCAACAACTGAAAAGCAGAAAATGCATTAGAAACAGAATAAGATGAAGAAGAAGAAGAAGAAGAAGGATATGTAGAACTACAAGAAGAAGTAGAAGAACAAGAAGAACAAGAAGAAGAAACATGGGAATAAGAGGAAAAAGCAGAAATAACAAAAGAATAAGCGAAAAGCAGAAATAACAGGAGAATAAGCCGAAATAGCAGAAATAAGAGAAGAATAAGGTGAAGAAAAAGCTGAAGCAGAAGAAGTAAGTGAAAAAGCAGAAAATGCATTAGAAACAGAAGAAGTTGAAAAAGAAGAAAAAAGGAGATGTAGAAATACCAGAGGAACAAGAACTAGGAGAACAAGAAGAACAAGCAGAAGAAACAGAAGAATAAGAGTAAAAAGCAGAAATAACCAAAGAAATAGCCGAAAAAGCAGAAATAACAGAAAATTAAGCTGCGGAGAAGCAGAAGAATCAGAATAAGAGCAAGAAATTGAAACAACAAACAATGCAGAAGAAACAGAAAGATGAAGAAGAAGAAGGAGATGTAGAATTACAAGAAGAACAAGAGGAGCTAGAAGAACAAGACAAACAAGAAGAAGAAACAGGGGAATAAGAGGATAAATCAGAAATAACAGATGAGTAAGCCGAAAAAGCAGAAATAACAAGAATAAGCCGAAAAAGCAGAAATAACAGAATAAGCTGAATATGAAGCAGAGGAAGCAGGAGAAGTAATTGAAAAAGCAAAAAAATGCAGAGGAAACCGAAGAAGATGAAGACGAAGGAGATATAGAAGTGAAAGAAGAACAAGAGAAACTGTAAGAACAAGAGGAAGAAACAGAAGAATCAGAGGAAAAAGCAAAAATAACAGAAGAATGAGCCGAAAAAGCAGCAATAACAGAAGAAAAAGCAGAAATAAGAGAAGAATAAGCTGAAAAAGAAGCAGAAGAAGCAGTAATTGAAAAGCAGAAAATGCATTAGAAACAGAATAAGATGAAGAAGAAGAAGAAGGAGAAGGATATGTAGAACTACTAGAAGAAGTAGAAGAACAAGAAGAACAAGAAGAAGAAACATGGGAATAAGAGGAAAAAGAGAAATAACAAAAGAATAAGCGAAAAGCAGAAATAACAGGAGAATAAGCCGAAATAGCAGAAATAAGAGAAGAATAAGGTGAAGAAAAAGCTGAAGCAGAAGAAGAAGTAATTGAAAAAGCAGAAAATGCATTAGAAACAGAAGAAGTTGAAAAAGAAGAAAAAAGGAGATGTAGAAATACGAGAGGAACAAGAACTAGGAGACCAAGAAGAACAAGCAGAAGAAATAGAAGAATAAAAGTAAAAAGCAGAAATAACCAAAGAAATAGCCGAAAATGCAGAAATAACAGAAAATTAAGCTGCGGAGAAGCAGAAGAATCAGAATAAGAGCAAGAAATTGAAACAACAAACAATGCAGAAGAAACAGAAAGATGATGAAGAAGAAGGAGATGTAGAATTACAAGAAGAACAAGAGGAGCTAGAAGAACAAGACGAACAAGAAGAAGAAACAGGGGAATAAGAGGATAAATCAGAAATAACAGATGAGTAAGCCGAAAAAGCAGAAATAACAGAATAAGCTGAATATGAAGCAGAGGAAGCAGAAGAAGTAATTGAAAAAGCAAAAAAATGCAGAGGAAACCGAAGAAGATGAAGACGAAGGAGATATAGAAGTGAAAGAAGAACAAGAGAAACTGTAAGAACAAGAGGAAGAAACAGAAGAATCAGAGGAAAAAGCAAAAATAACAGAAGAATAAGCCGAAAAAGCAGCAATAACAGAAGAAAAAGCCGAAAAAGCAGAAATAACAGAAGAATGAGCTGAAGAAGAAGCAACAATAGAAAAGCAGAAAATGCATTAGAAACAGAAGAAGTTGAAAAAGAAGAAAAAAGGAGATGTAGAAATACGAGAGGAACAAGAACTAGGAGAACAAGAAGAACAAGCAGAAGAAACAGAAGAATAAGAGTAAAAAGCAGAAATAACCAAAGAAATAGCCGAAAAAGCAGAAATAACAGAAAATTAAGCTGCGGAGAAGCAGAAGAATCAGAATAAGAGCAAGAAATTGAAACAACAAACAATGCAGAAGAAACAGAAAGATGATGAAGAAGAAGGAGATGTAGAATTACAAGAAGAACAAGAGGAGCTAGAAGAACAAGACGAACAAGAAGAAGAAACAGGGGAATAAGAGGATAAATCAGAAATAACAGATGAGTAAGCCGAAAAAGCAGAAATAACAAGAATAAGCCGAAAAAGCAGAAATAACAGAATAAGCTGAATATGAAACAGAGGAAGCTGAAGAATTAATAGAAAAAGCAAAAATATGCAGAGGAAACCGAAGAAGATGAAGACGAAGGAGATATAGAAGTGTAAGAAGAACAAGAGAAACTGTAAGAACAAGAGGAAGAAACAGAAGAATCAGAGGAAAAAGCAAAAATAACAGAAGAATGAGCCGAAAAAGCAGCAATAACAGAAGAAAAAGCAGAAATAACCGAAGAATAAGCTGAAGAAGAAGCAGTAATTGAAAAGCAGAAAATGCATTAGAAACAGAATAAGATGAAGAAGAAGAAGAAGGAGAAGGATATGTAGAACTACTAGAAGAAGTAGAAGAACAAGAAGAACAAGAAGAAGAAACATGGGAATAAGAGGATAAAGCAGAAATAACAAAAGAATAAGCGAAAAGCAGAAATAACAGGAGAATAACCCGAAATAGCAGAAATAAGAGAAGAATAAGGTGAAGAAAAAGCTGAAGCAGAAGAAGAAGTAATTGAAAAAGCAGAAAATGCATTAGAAACAGAAGAAGTTGAAAAAGAAGAAAAAAGGAGATGTAGAAATACGAGAGGAACAAGAACTAGGAGAACAAGAAGAACAAGCAGAAGAAACAGAAGAATAAGTGTAAAAAGCAGAAATAACCAAAGAAATAGCCGAAAAAGCAGAAATAACAGAAAATTAAGCTGCGGAGAAGCAGAAGAATCAGAATAAGAGCAAGAAATTGAAAAAAGAAACAATGCAGGAGAAACAGAAAGATGAAGAAGAAGAAGGAGATGTAGAATTACAAGAAGAACAAGAGGAGCTAGAAGAACAAGACGAACAAGAAGAAGAAACAGGGGAATAAGAGGATAAATCAGAAATAACAGATGAGTAAGCCGAAAAAGCAGAAATAACAGAATAAGCTGAATATGAAGCAGAGGAAGCAGAAGAAGTAATTGAAAAAGCAAAAAAATGCAGAGGAAACCGAAGAAGATGAAGACGAAGGAGATATAGAAGTGAAAGAAGAACAAGAGAAACTGTAAGAACAAGAGGAAGAAACAGAAGAATCAGAGGAAATAGCAAAAATAACAGAAGAATAAGCCGAAAAAGCAGCAATAACAGAAGAAAAAGCCGAAAAAGCAGAAATAACAGAAGAATGAGCTGAAGAAGAAGCAACAATTGAAAAGCAGAAAATTCATTAGAAACAGAATAAGATGAAGAAGAAGAAGAAGAAGAAGGATATGTAGAACTACAAGAAGAAGTAGAAGAACAAGAAGAACAAGAAGAAGAAACATGGGAATAAGAGGAAAAAGCAGAAATAACAAAAGAATAAGCGAAAAGCAGAAATAACAGGAGAATAAGCCGAAATAGCAGAAATAAGAGAAGAATAAGGTGAAGAAAAAGCTGAAGCAGAAGAAGTAAGTGAAAAAGCAGAAAATGCATTAGAAACAGAAGAAGTTGAAAAAGAAGAAAAAAGGAGATGTAGAAATACGAGAGGAACAAGAACTAGGAGAACAAGAAGAACAAGCAGAAGAAACAGAAGAATAAGTGTAAAAAGCAGAAATAACCAAAGAAATAGCCGAAAAAGCAGAAATAACAGAAAATTAAGCTGCGGAGAAGCAGAAGAATCAGAATAAGAGCAAGAAATTGAAACAACAAACAATGTAGAAGAAACAGAAAGATGAAGTAGAAGAAGGAGATGTAGAATTACAAGAACAAGAGGAGCTAGAAGAACAAGACGAACAAGAAGAAGAAACAGGGGAATAAGAGGATAAATCAGAAATAACAGATGAGTAAGCCGAAAAAGCAGAAATAACAAGAATAAGCCGAAAAAGCAGAAATAACAGAATAAGCTGAATATGAAGCAGAGGAAGCAGGAGAAGTAATTGAAAAAGCAAAAAAATGCAGAGGAAACCGAAGAAGATGAAGACGAAGGAGATATAGAAGTGAAAGAAGAACAAGAGAAACTGTAAGAACAAGAGGAAGAAACAGAAGAATCAGAGGAAAAAGCAAAAATAACAGAAGAATGAGCCGAAAAAGCAGCAATAACAGTAGAAAAAGCAGAAATAAGAGAAGAATAAGCTGAAAAAGAAGCAGAAGAAGCAGTAATTGAAAAGCAGAAAATGCATTAGAAATAGAATAAGATGAAGAAGAAGAAGAAGGAGAAGGATATGTAGAACTACTAGAAGAAGTAGAAGAACAAGAAGAACAAGAAGAAGAAACATGGGAATAAGAGGAAAAAGAGAAATAACAAAAGAATAAGCGAAAAGCAGAAATAACAGGAGAATAAGCCGAAATAGCAGAAATAAGAGAAGAATAAGGTGAAGAAAAAGCTGAAGCAGAAGAAGAAGTAATTGAAAAAGCAGAAAATGCATTAGAAACAGAAGAAGTTGAAAAAGAAGAAAAAATGAGATGTAGAAATACGAGAGGAACAAGAACTAGGAGACCAAGAAGAACAAGCAGAAGAAATAGAAGAATAAAAGTAAAAAGCAGAAATAACCAAAGAAATAGCCGAAAATGCAGAAATAACAGAAAATTAAGCTGCGGAGAAGCAGAAGAATCAGAATAAGAGCAAGAAATTGAAAAAAGAAACAATGCAGAAGAAACAGAAAGATGAAGAAGAAGAAGGAGATGTAGAATTACAAGAAGAACAAGAGGAGCTAGAAGAACAAGACGAACAAGAAGAAGAAACAGGGGAATAAGAGGATAAATCAGAAATAACAGATGAGTAAGCCGAAAAAGCAGAAATAACAGAATAAGCTGAATATGAAGCAGAGGAAGCAGAAGAAGTAATTGAAAAAGCAAAAAAATGCAGAGGAAAACGAAGAAGATGAAGACGAAGGAGATATAGAAGTGAAAGAAGAACAAGAGAAACTGTAAGAACAAGAGGAAGAAACAGAAGAATCAGAGGAAAAAGCAAAAATAACAGAAGAATAAGCCGAAAAAGCAGCAATAACAGAAGAAAAAGCCGAAAAAGCAGAAATAACAGAAGAATGAGCTGAAGAAGAAGCAACAATTGAAAAGCAGAAAATGCATTAGAAACAGAATAAGATGAAGAAGAAGAAGAAGAAGAAGGATATGTAGAACTACAAGAAGAAGTAGAAGAACAAGAAGAACAAGAAGAAGAAACATGGGAATAAGAGGAAAAAGCAGAAATAACAAAAGAATAAGCGAAAAGCAGAAATAACAGGAGAATAAGCCGAAATAGCAGAAATAAGAGAAGAATAAGGTGAAGAAAAAGCTGAAGCAGAAGAAGAAGTAATTGAAAAAGCAGAAAATGCATTAGAAACAGAAGAAGTTGAAAAAGAAGAAAAAAGGAGATGTAGAAATACGAGAGGAACAAGAACTAGGAGAACAAGAAGAACAAGCAGAAGAAACAGAAGAATAAGAGTAAAAAGCAGAAATAACCAAAGAAATAGCCGAAAAAGCAAAAATAACAGAAAATTAAGCTGCGGAGAAGCAGAAGAATCAGAATAAGAGCAAGAAATTGAAACAACAAACAATGCAGAAGAAACAGAAAGATGATGAAGAAGAAGGAGATGTAGAATTACAAGAAGAACAAGAGGAGCTAGAAGAACAAGACGAACAAGAAGAAGAAACAGGGGAATAAGAGGATAAATCAGAAATAACAGATGAGTAAGCCGAAAAAGCAGAAATAACAGAATAAGCTGAATATGAAGCAGAGGAAGCAGAAGAATTAATTGAAAAAGCAAAAAAATGCAGAGGAAACCGAAGAAGATGAAGACGAAGGAGATATAGAAGTGAAAGAAGAACAAGAGAAACTGTAAGAACAAGAGGAAGAAACAGAAGAATCAGAGGAAAAAGCAAAAATAAGAGAAGAATAAGCCGAAAAAGCAGCAATAACAGAAGAAAAAGCCGAAAAAGCAGAAATAACAGAAGAATGAGCTGAAGAAGAAGCAACAACTGAAAAGCAGAAAATGCATTAGAAACAGAATAAGATGAAGAAGAAGAAGAAGAAGAAGGATATGTAGAACTACAAGAAGAAGTAGAAGAACAAGAAGAACAAGAAGAAGAAACATGGGAATAAGAGGAAAAAGCAGAAATAACAAAAGAATAAGCGAAAAGCAGAAATAACAGGAGAATAAGCCGAAATAGCAGAAATAAGAGAAGAATAAGGTGAAGAAAAAGCTGAAGCAGAAGAAGTAAGTGAAAAAGCAGAAAATGCATTAGAAACAGAAGAAGTTGAAAAAGAAGAAAAAAGGAGATGTAGAAATACCAGAGGAACAAGAACTAGGAGAACAAGAAGAACAAGCAGAAGAAACAGAAGAATAAGAGTAAAAAGCAGAAATAACCAAAGAAATAGCCGAAAAAGCAGAAATAACAGAAAATTAAGCTGCGGAGAAGCAGAAGAATCAGAATAAGAGCAAGAAATTGAAACAACAAACAATGCAGAAGAAACAGAAAGATGAAGAAGAAGAAGGAGATGTAGAATTACAAGAAGAACAAGAGGAGCTAGAAGAACAAGACAAACAAGAAGAAGAAACAGGGGAATAAGAGGATAAATCAGAAATAACAGATGAGTAAGCCGAAAAAGCAGAAATAACAAGAATAAGCCGAAAAAGCAGAAATAACAGAATAAGCTGAATATGAAGCAGAGGAAGCAGGAGAAGTAATTGAAAAAGCAAAAAAATGCAGAGGAAACCGAAGAAGATGAAGACGAAGGAGATATAGAAGTGAAAGAAGAACAAGAGAAACTGTAAGAACAAGAGGAAGAAACAGAAGAATCAGAGGAAAAAGCAAAAATAACAGAAGAATGAGCCGAAAAAGCAGCAATAACAGAAGAAAAAGCAGAAATAAGAGAAGAATAAGCTGAAAAAGAAGCAGAAGAAGCAGTAATTGAAAAGCAGAAAATGCATTAGAAACAGAATAAGATGAAGAAGAAGAAGAAGGAGAAGGATATGTAGAACTACTAGAAGAAGTAGAAGAACAAGAAGAACAAGAAGAAGAAACATGGGAATAAGAGGAAAAAGAGAAATAACAAAAGAATAAGCGAAAAGCAGAAATAACAGGAGAATAAGCCGAAATAGCAGAAATAAGAGAAGAATAAGGTGAAGAAAAAGCTGAAGCAGAAGAAGAAGTAATTGAAAAAGCAGAAAATGCATTAGAAACAGAAGAAGTTGAAAAAGAAGAAAAAAGGAGATGTAGAAATACGAGAGGAACAAGAACTAGGAGACCAAGAAGAACAAGCAGAAGAAATAGAAGAATAAAAGTAAAAAGCAGAAATAACCAAAGAAATAGCCGAAAATGCAGAAATAACAGAAAATTAAGCTGCGGAGAAGCAGAAGAATCAGAATAAGAGCAAGAAATTGAAACAACAAACAATGCAGAAGAAACAGAAAGATGATGAAGAAGAAGGAGATGTAGAATTACAAGAAGAACAAGAGGAGCTAGAAGAACAAGACGAACAAGAAGAAGAAACAGGGGAATAAGAGGATAAATCAGAAATAACAGATGAGTAAGCCGAAAAAGCAGAAATAACAGAATAAGCTGAATATGAAGCAGAGGAAGCAGAAGAAGTAATTGAAAAAGCAAAAAAATGCAGAGGAAACCGAAGAAGATGAAGACGAAGGAGATATAGAAGTGAAAGAAGAACAAGAGAAACTGTAAGAACAAGAGGAAGAAACAGAAGAATCAGAGGAAAAAGCAAAAATAACAGAAGAATAAGCCGAAAAAGCAGCAATAACAGAAGAAAAAGCCGAAAAAGCAGAAATAACAGAAGAATGAGCTGAAGAAGAAGCAACAATAGAAAAGCAGAAAATGCATTAGAAACAGAAGAAGTTGAAAAAGAAGAAAAAAGGAGATGTAGAAATACGAGAGGAACAAGAACTAGGAGAACAAGAAGAACAAGCAGAAGAAACAGAAGAATAAGAGTAAAAAGCAGAAATAACCAAAGAAATAGCCGAAAAAGCAGAAATAACAGAAAATTAAGCTGCGGAGAAGCAGAAGAATCAGAATAAGAGCAAGAAATTGAAACAACAAACAATGCAGAAGAAACAGAAAGATGATGAAGAAGAAGGAGATGTAGAATTACAAGAAGAACAAGAGGAGCTAGAAGAACAAGACGAACAAGAAGAAGAAACAGGGGAATAAGAGGATAAATCAGAAATAACAGATGAGTAAGCCGAAAAAGCAGAAATAACAGAATAAGCTGAATATGAAGCAGAGGAAGCAGAAGAATTAATTGAAAAAGCAAAAAAATGCAGAGGAAACCGAAGAAGATGAAGACGAAGGAGATATAGAAGTGAAAGAAGAACAAGAGAAACTGTAAGAACAAGAGGAAGAAACAGAAGAATCAGAGGAAAAAGCAAAAATAACAGAAGAATAAGCCGAAAAAGCAGCAATAACAGAAGAAAAAGCCGAAAAAGCAGAAATAACAGAAGAATGAACTGAAGAAGAAGCAACAACTGAAAAGCAGAAAATGCATTAGAAACAGAATAAGATGAAGAAGAAGAAGAAGAAGAAGGATATGTAGAACTACAAGAAGAAGTAGAAGAACAAGAAGAACAAGAAGAAGAAACATGGGAATAAGAGGAAAAAGCAGAAATAACAAAAGAATAAGCGAAAAGCAGAAATAACAGGAGAATAAGCCGAAATAGCAGAAATAAGAGAAGAATAAGGTGAAGAAAAAGCTGAAGCAGAAGAAGTAAGTGAAAAAGCAGAAAATGCATTAGAAACAGAAGAAGTTGAAAAAGAAGAAAAAAGGAGATGTAGAAATACGAGAGGAACAAGAACTAGGAGAACAAGAAGAACAAGCAGAAGAAACAGAAGAATAAGAGTAAAAAGCAGAAATAACCAAAGAAATAGCCGAAAAAGCAGAAATAACAGAAAATTAAGCTGCGGAGAAGCAGAAGAATCAGAATAAGAGCAAGAAATTGAAACAACAAACAATGCAGAAGAAACAGAAAGATGAAGTAGAAGAAGGAGATGTAGAATTACAAGAAGAACAAGAGGAGCTAGAAGAACAAGACGAACAAGAAGAAGAAACAGGGGAATAAGAGGATAAATCAGAAATAACAGATGAGTAAGCCGAAAAAGCAGAAATAACAGAATAAGCTGAATATGAAGCAGAGGAAGCAGAAGAAGTAATTGAAAAAGCAAAAAAATGCAGAGGAAAACGAAGAAGATGAAGACGAAGGAGATATAGAAGTGAAAGAAGAACAAGAGAAACTGTAAGAACAAGAGGAAGAAACAGAAGAATCAGAGGAAAAAGCAAAAATAACAGAAGAATGAGCCGAAAAAGCAGCAATAACAGTAGAAAAAGCAGAAATAAGAGAAGAATAAGCTGAAAAAGAAGCAGAAGAAGCAGTAATTGAAAAGCACAAAATGCATTAGAAATAGAATAAGATGAAGAAGAAGAAGAAGGAGAAGGATATGTAGAACTACTAGAAGAAGTAGAAGAACAAGAAGAACAAGAAGAAGAAACATGGGAATAAGAGGAAAAAGAGAAATAAAAAAAGAATAAGCGAAAAGCAGAAATAACAGGAGAATAAGCCGAAATAGCAGAAATAAGAGAAGAATAAGGTGAAGAAAAAGCTGAAGCAGAAGAAGAAGTAATTGAAAAAGCAGAAAATGCATTAGAAACAGAAGAAGTTGAAAAAGAAGAAAAAATGAGATGTAGAAATACGAGAGGAACAAGAACTAGGAGACCAAGAAGAACAAGCAGAAGAAATAGAAGAATAAAAGTAAAAAGCAGAAATAACCAAAGAAATAGCCGAAAATGCAGAAATAACAGAAAATTAAGCTGCGGAGAAGCAGAAGAATCAGAATAAGAGCAAGAAATTGAAAAAAGAAACAATGCAGAAGAAACAGAAAGATGAAGAAGAAGAAGGAGATGTAGAATTACAAGAAGAACAAGAGGAGCTAGAAGAACAAGACGAACAAGAAGAAGAAACAGGGGAATAAGAGGATAAATCAGAAATAACAGATGAGTAAGCCGAAAAAGCAGAAATAACAGAATAAGCTGAATATGAAGCAGAGGAAGCAGAAGAAGTAATTGAAAAAGCAAAAAAATGCAGAGGAAAACGAAGAAGATGAAGACGAAGGAGATATAGAAGTGAAAGAAGAACAAGAGAAACTGTAAGAACAAGAGGAAGAAACAGAAGAATCAGAGGAAAAAGCAAAAATAACAGAAGAATGAGCCGAAAAAGCAGCAATAACAGTAGAAAAAGCAGAAATAAGAGAAGAATAAGCTGAAAAAGAAGCAGAAGAAGCAGTAATTGAAAAGCACAAAATGCATTAGAAATAGAATAAGATGAAGAAGAAGAAGAAGGAGAAGGATATGTAGAACTACTAGAAGAAGTAGAAGAACAAGAAGAACAAGAAGAAGAAACATGGGAATAAGAGGAAAAAGAGAAATAACAAAAGAATAAGCGAAAAGCAGAAATAACAGGAGAATAAGCCGAAATAGCAGAAATAAGAGAAGAATAAGGTGAAGAAAAAGCTGAAGCAGAAGAAGAAGTAATTGAAAAAGCAGAAAATGCATTAGAAACAGAAGAAGTTGAAAAAGAAGAAAAAATGAGATGTAGAAATACGAGAGGAACAAGAACTAGGAGACCAAGAAGAACAAGCAGAAGAAATAGAAGAATAAAAGTAAAAAGCAGAAATAACCAAAGAAATAGCCGAAAATGCAGAAATAACAGAAAATTAAGCTGCGGAGAAGCAGAAGAATCAGAATAAGAGCAAGAAATTGAAAAAAGAAACAATGCAGAAGAAACAGAAAGATGAAGAAGAAGAAGGAGATGTAGAATTACAAGAAGAACAAGAGGAGCTAGAAGAACAAGACGAACAAGAAGAAGAAACAGGGGAATAAGAGGATAAATCAGAAATAACAGATGAGTAAGCCGAAAAAGCAGAAATAACAGAATAAGCTGAATATGAAGCAGAGGAAGCAGAAGGAGTAATTGAAAAAGCAAAAAAATGCAGAGGAAAACGAAGAAGATGAAGACGAAGGAGATATAGAAGTGAAAGAAGAACAAGAGAAACTGTAAGAACAAGAGGAAGAAACAGAAGAATCAGAGGAAAAAGCAAAAATAACAGAAGAATAAGCCGAAAAAGCAGCAATAACAGAAGAAAAAGCCGAAAAAGCAGAAATAACAGAAGAATGAGCTGAAGAAGAAGCAACAATTGAAAAGCAGAAAATGCATTAGAAACAGAATAAGATGAAGAAGAAGAAGAAGAAGAAGGATATGTAGAACTACAAGAAGAAGGAGAAGAACAAGAAGAACAAGAAGAAGAAACATGGGAATAAGAGGAAAAAGCAGAAATAACAAAAGAATAAGCGAAAAGCAGAAATAACAGGAGAATAAGCCGAAATAGCAGAAATAAGAGAAGAATAAGGTGAAGAAAAAGCTGAAGCAGAAGAAGAAGTAATTGAAAAAGAAGAAAAGGCATTAGAAACAGAAGAAGTTGAAAAAGAAGAAAAAAGGAGATGTAGAAATACGAGAGGAACAAGAACTAGGAGAACAAGAAGAACAAGCAGAAGAAACAGAAGAATAAGAGTAAAAAGCAGATATAACCAAAGAAATAGCCGAAAAAGCAAAAATAACAGAAAATTAAGCTGCAGAGAAGCAGAAGAATCAGAATAAGAGCAAGAAATTGAAACAACAAACAATGCAGAAGAAACAGAAAGATGATGAAGAAGAAGGAGATGTAGAATTACAAGAAGAACAAGAGGAGCTAGAAGAACAAGACGAACAAGAAGAAGAAACAGGGGAATAAGAGGATAAATCAGAAATAACAGATGAGTAAGCCGAAAAAGCAGAAATAACAGAATAAGCTGAATATGAAGCAGAGGAAGCAGAAGAAGTAATTGAAAAAGCAAAAAAATGCAGAGGAAACCGAAGAAGATGAAGACGAAGGAGATATAGAAGTGAAAGAAGAACAAGAGAAACTGTAAGAACAAGAGGAAGAAACAGAAGAATCAGAGGAAAACGCAAAAATAACAGAAGAATAAGCCGAAAAAGCAGCAATAACAGAAGAAAAAGCCGAAAAAGCAGAAATAACAGAAGAATGAGCTGAAGAAGAAGCAACAATAGAAAAGCAGAAAATGCATTAGAAACAGAAGAAGTTGAAAAAGAAGAAAAAAGGAGATGTAGAAATACGAGAGGAACAAGAACTAGGAGAACAAGAAGAACAAGCAGAAGAAACAGAAGAATAAGAGTAAAAAGCAGAAATAACCAAAGAAATAGCCGAAAAAGCAGAAATAACAGAAAATTAAGCTGCGGAGAAGCAGAAGAATCAGAATAAGAGCAAGAAATTGAAACAACATACAATGCAGAAGAAACAGAAAGATGATGAAGAAGAAGGAGATGTAGAATTACAAGAAGAACAAGAGGAGCTAGAAGAACAAGACGAACAAGAAGAAGAAACAGGGGAATAAGAGGATAAATCAGAAATAACAGATGAGTAAGCCGAAAAAGCAGAAATAACAGAATAAGCTGAATATGAAGCAGAGGAAGCAGAAGAATTAATTGAAAAAGCAAAAAAATGCAGAGGAAACCGAAGAAGATGAAGACGAAGGAGATATAGAAGTGAAAGAAGAACAAGAGAAACTGTAAGAACAAGAGGAAGAAACAGAAGAATCAGAGGAAAAAGCAAAAATAACAGAAGAATAAGCCGAAAAAGCAGCAATAACAGAAGAAAAAGCCGAAAAAGCAGAAATAACAGAAGAATGAGCTGAAGAAGAAGCAACAACTGAAAAGCAGAAAATGCATTAGAAACAGAATAAGATGAAGAAGAAGAAGAAGAAGAAGAAGAAGGATATGTAGAACTACAAGAAGAAGTAGAAGAACAAGAAGAACAAGAAGAAGAAACATGGGAATAAGAGGAAAAAGCAGAAATAACAAAAGAATAAGCGAAAAGCAGAAATAACAGGAGAATAAGCCGAAATAGCAGAAATAAGAGAAGAATAAGGTGAAGAAAAAGCTGAAGCAGAAGAAGTAAGTGAAAAAGCAGAAAATGCATTAGAAACAGAAGAAGTTGAAAAAGAAGAAAAAAGGAAATGTAGAAATACGAGAGGAACAAGAACTAGGAGAACAAGAAGAACAAGCAGAAGAAACAGAAGAATAAGTGTAAAAAGCAGAAATAACCAAAGAAATAGCCGAAAAAGCAGAAATAACAGAAAATTAAGCTGCGGAGAAGCAGAAGAATCAGAATAAGAGCAAGAAATTGAAACAACAAACAATGTAGAAGAAACAGAAAGATGAAGTAGAAGAAGGAGATGTAGAATTACAAGAAGAACAAGAGGAGCTAGAAGAACAAGACGAACAAGAAGAAGAAACAGGGGAATAAGAGGATAAATCAGAAATAACAGATGAGTAAGCCGAAAAAGCAGAAATAACAAGAATAAGCCGAAAAAGCAGAAATAACAGAATAAGCTGAATATGAAGCAGAGGAAGCAGGAGAAGTAATTGAAAAAGCAAAAAAATGCAGAGGAAACCGAAGAAGATGAAGACGAAGGAGATATAGAAGTGAAAGAAGAACAAGAGAAACTGTAAGAACAAGAGGAAGAAACAGAAGAATCAGAGGAAAAAGCAAAAATAACAGAAGAATGAGCCGAAAAAGCAGCAATAACAGTAGAAAAAGCAGAAATAAGAGAAGAATAAGCTGAAAAAGAAGCAGAAGAAGCAGTAATTGAAAAGCAGAAAATGCATTAGAAATAGAATAAGATGAAGAAGAAGAAGAAGGAGAAGGATATGTAGAACTACTAGAAGAAGTAGAAGAACAAGAAGAACAAGAAGAAGAAACATGGGAATAAGAGGAAAAAGAGAAATAACAAAAGAATAAGCGAAAAGCAGAAATAACAGGAGAATAAGCCGAAATAGCAGAAATAAGAGAAGAATAAGGTGAAGAAAAAGCTGAAGCAGAAGAAGAAGTAATTGAAAAAGCAGAAAATGCATTAGAAACAGAAGAAGTTGAAAAAGAAGAAAAAAGGAGATGTAGAAATACGAGAGGAACAAGAACTAGGAGAACAAGAAGAACAAGCAGAAGAAACAGAAGAATAAGAGTAAAAAGCAGAAATAACCAAAGAAATAGCCGAAAAAGCAAAAATAACAGAAAATTAAGCTGCGGAGAAGCAGAAGAATCAGAATAAGAGCAAGAAATTGAAACAACAAACAATGCAGAAGAAACAGAAAGATGATGAAGAAGAAGGAGATGTAGAATTACAAGAAGAACAAGAGGAGCTAGAAGAACAAGACGAACAAGAAGAAGAAACAGGGGAATAAGAGGATAAATCAGAAATAACAGATGAGTAAGCCGAAAAAGCAGAAATAACAGAATAAGCTGAATATGAAGCAGAGGAAGCAGAAGAATTAATTGAAAAAGCAAAAAAATGCAGAGGAAACCGAAGAAGATGAAGACGAAGGAGATATAGAAGTGAAAGAAGAACAAGAGAAACTGTAAGAACAAGAGGAAAAAACAGAAGAATCAGAGGAAAAAGCAAAAATAAGAGAAGAATAAGCCGAAAAAGCAGCAATAACAGAAGAAAAAGCCGAAAAAGCAGAAATAACAGAAGAATGAGCTGAAGAAGAAGCAACAACTGAAAAGCAGAAAATGCATTAGAAACAGAATAAGATGAAGAAGAAGAAGAAGAAGAAGGATATGTAGAACTACAAGAAGAAGTAGAAGAACAAGAAGAACAAGAAGAAGAAACATGGGAATAAGAGGAAAAAGCAGAAATAACAAAAGAATAAGCGAAAAGCAGAAATAACAGGAGAATAAGCCGAAATAGCAGAAATAAGAGAAGAATAAGGTGAAGAAAAAGCTGAAGCAGAAGAAGTAAGTGAAAAAGCAGAAAATGCATTAGAAACAGAAGAAGTTGAAAAAGAAGAAAAAAGGAGATGTAGAAATACCAGAGGAACAAGAACTAGGAGAACAAGAAGAACAAGCAGAAGAAACAGAAGAATAAGAGTAAAAAGCAGAAATAACCAAAGAAATAGCCGAAAAAGCAGAAATAACAGAAAATTAAGCTGCGGAGAAGCAGAAGAATCAGAATAAGAGCAAGAAATTGAAACAACAAACAATGCAGAAGAAACAGAAAGATGAAGAAGAAGAAGGAGATGTAGAATTACAAGAAGAACAAGAGGAGCTAGAAGAACAAGACAAACAAGAAGAAATAACAGGGGAATAAGAGGATAAATCAGAAATAACAGATGAGTAAGCCGAAAAACAGAAATAACAGAATAAGCTGAATATGAAGCAGAGGAAGCAGAAGAAGTATTTGAAAAAGCAAAAAAATGCAGAGGAAACCGAAGAAGATGAAGACGAAGGAGATATAGAAGTGAAAGAAGAACAAGAGAAACTGTAAGAACAAGAGGAAGAAACAGAAGAATCAGAGGAAAAAGCAAAAATAACAGAAGAATAAGCCGAAAAAGCACAATAACAGAAGAAAAAGCAGAAATAACGGAAGAATAAGCTGAAGAAGAAGCAGAAGAAGCAGTAATTGAAAAGCAGAAAATGCATTAGAAACAGAATAAGATGAAGAAGAAGAAGAAGGAGAAGGATATGTAGAATTACTAGAAGAAGTAGAAGAACAAGAAGAACAAGAAGAAGAAACATGGGAATAAGAGGAAAAAGCAGAAATAACAAAAGAATAAGCGAAAAGCAGAAATAACAGGAGAATAAGCCGAAATAGCAGAAATAAGAGAAGAATAAGGTGAAGAAAAAGCTGAAGCAGAAGAAGAAGGAATTGAAAAAGCAGAAAATGCATTAGAAACAGAAGAAGTTGAAAAAGAAGAAAAAAGGAGATGTAGAAATACGAGAGGAACAAGAACTAGGAGAACAAGAAGAACAAGCAGAAGAAACAGAAGAATAAGAGTAAAAAGCAGAAATAACCAAAGAAATAGCCGAAAAAGCAGAAATAACAGAAAATTAAGCTGCGGAAGAAGCAGAAGAATCAGAATAAGAGCAAGAAATTGAAACAACAAACAATGCAGAAGAAACAGAAAGATGAAGAAGAAGAAGGAGATGTAGAATTACAAGAAGAACAAGAGGAGCTAGAAGAACAAGACGAACAAGAAGAAGAAACAGGGGAATAAGAGGATAAATCAGAAATAACAGACGAGTAAGCCGAAAAAGCAGAAATAACAAGAATAAGCCGAAAAAGCAGAAATTACAGAATAAGCTGAATATGAAGCAGAGGAAGCAGAAGAAGTAATTGAAAAAGCAAAAAAATGCAGAGGAAACCGAAGAAGATGAAGACGAAGGAGATATAGAAGTGAAAGAAGAACAAGAGAAACTGTAAGAACAAGAGGAAGAAACAGAAGAATCAGAGGAAAAAGCAAAAATAACAGAAGAATGAGCCGAAAAAGCAGCAATAACAGAAGAAAAAGCAGAAATAACAGAAGAATAAGCTGAAGAAGAAGCAGAAGAAGCAGTAATTGAAAAGCAGAAAATGCATTAGAAACAGTATAAGATGAAGAAGAAGAAGAAGGAGAAGGAGAAGGAAATGTAGAACTACTAGAAGAATTAGAAGAACAAGAAGAACAAGAAGAAGAAACATGGGAATAAGAGGAAAAAGCAGAATTAACAAAAGAATAAGCGAAAAGCAGAAATAACAGGAGAATAACCCGAAATAGCAGAAATAAGAGAAGAAAAAGGTGAAGAAAAAGCTGAAGCAGAAGAAGAAGTAATTGAAAAAGCAGAAAATGCATTAGAAACAGAAGAAGTTGAAAAAGAAGAAAAAAGGAGATGTAGAAATACGAGAGGAACAAGAACTAGGAGAACAAGAAGAACAAGCAGAAGAAACAGAAGAATAAGAGTAAAAAGCAGAAATAACCAAAAAAATAGCCGAAAAAGCAGAAATAACAGAAAATTAAGCTGCGGAGAAGCAGAAGAATCAGAATAAGAGCAAGAAATTGAAACAACAAACAATGTAGAAGAAACAGAAAGATGATGAAGAAGAAGGAGATGTAGAATTACAAGAAGAACAAGTGGAGCTAGAAGAACAAGACGAACAAGAAGAAGAAACAGGGGAATAAGAGGATAAATCAGAAATAACAGACGAGTAAGCCGAAAAAGCAGAAATAACAAGAATAAGCCGAAAAAGCAGAAATTACAGAATAAGCTGAATATGAAGCAGAGGAAGCAGAAGAAGTAATTGAAAAAGCAAAAAAATGCAGAGGAAACCGAAGAAGATGATGACGAAGGAGATATAGAAGTGAAAGAAGAACAAGAGAAACTGTAAGAACAAGAGGAAGAAACAGAAGAATCAGAGGAAAAAGCAAAAATAACAGAAGAATGAGCCAAAAAAGCAGCAATAACAGAAGAAAAAGCAGAAATAACAGAAGAATAAGCTGAAGAAGAAGCAGAAGAAGCAGTAATTGAAAAGCAGAAAATGCATTAGAAACAGTATAAGATGAAGAAGAAGAAGAAGGAGAAGGAGAAGGATATGTAGAACTACTAGCAGAAATAAGAGAAGAATAAGGTGAAGAAAAAGCTGAAGCAGAAGAAGTAAGTGAAAATGCAGTAGAAGTAAGTGAAAATGCATTAGAAACAGAAGAAGTTGAAAAAGAAGAAAAAAGGAGATGTAGAAATACGAGAGGAACAAGAACTAGGAGAACAAGAAGAACAAGCAGAAGAAACAGAAGAATAAGAGTAAAAAGCAGAAATAACCAAAGAAATAGCCGAAAATGCAGAAATAACAGAAAATTAAGCTGCGGAAAAGCAGAAGAATCAGAATAAGAGCAAGAAATTGAAACAACAAACAATGCAGAAGAAACAGAAAGATGAAGAAGAAGAAGGAGATGTAGAATTACAAGAAGAACAAGAGGAGCTAGAAGAACAAGACGAACAAGAAGAAGAAACAGGGGAATAAGAGGATAAATCAGAAATAAGAGATGAGTAAGCCGAAAAAGCAGAAATAACAAGAATAAGCCGAAAAAGCAGAAATAATAGAATAAGCTGAATATGAAGCAGAGGAAGCAGGAGAAGTAATTGAAAAAGCAAAAAAATGCAGAGGAAACCGAAGAAGATGAAGACGAAGGAGATATAGAAGTGAAAGAAGAACAAGAGAAACTGTAAGAACAAGAGGAAGAAACAGAAGAATCAGAGGAAAAAGCAAAAATAACAGAAGAATGAGCCGAAAAAGCAGCAATAACAGAAGAAAAAGCAGAAATAACAGAAGAATAAGCTGAAGAAGAAGCAGAAGAAGCAGTAATTGAAAAGCAGAAAATGCATTAGAAACAGAATAAGATGAAGAAGAAGAAGAAGGAGAAGGATATGTAGAACTACTAGAAGAAGTAGAAGAACAAGAAGAACAAGAAGAAGAAACATGGGAATAAGAGGAAAAAGCAGAAATAACAAAAGAATAAGCGAAAAGCAGAAATAACAGGAGAATAAGCCGAAATAGCAGAAATAAGAGAAGAATAAGGTGAAGAAAAAGCTGAAGCAGAAGAAGTAAGTGAAAAAGCAGAAAATGCATTAGAAACAGAAGAAGTTGAAAAAGAAGAAAAAAGGAGATGTAGAAATACGAGAGGAACAAGAACTAGGAGACCAAGAAGAACAAGCAGAAGAAACAGAAGAATAAGTGTAAAAAGCAGAAATAACCAAAGAAATAGCCGAAAAAGCAGAAATAACAGAAAATTAAGCTGCGGAGAAAGAGAAGAATCAGAATAAGGGCAAGAAATTGAAAAAAGAAACAATGCAGAAGAAACAGAAAGATGAAGAAGAAGAAGGAGATGTAGAATTACAAGAAGAACAAGAGGAGCTAGAAGAACAAGACGAACAAGAAGAAGAAACAGGGGAATAAGAGGATAAATCAGAAATAACAGATGAGTAAGCCGAAAAAGCAGAAATAACAGAATAAGCTGAATATGAAGCAGAGGAAGCAGAAGAAGTAATTGAAAAAGCAAAAAAATGCAGAGGAAACCGAAGAAGATGAAGACGAAGGAGATATAGAAGTGAAAGAAGAACAAGAGAAACTGTAAGAACAAGAGGAAGAAACAGAAGAATCAGAGGAAATAGCAAAAATAACAGAAGAATAAGCCGAGAAAGCAGCAATAACAGAAGAAAAAGCCGAAAAAGCAGAAATAACAGAAGAATGAGCTGAAGAAGAAGCAACAATTGAAAAGCAGAAAATTCATTAGAAACAGAATAAGATGAAGAAGAAGAAGAAGAAGAAGGATATGTAGAACTACAAGAAGAAGTAGAAGAACAAGAAGAACAAGAAGAAGAAACATGGGAATAAGAGGAAAAAGCAGAAATAACAAAAGAATAAGCGAAAAGCAGAAATAACAGGAGAATAAGCCGAAATAGCAGAAATAAGAGAAGAATAAGGTGAAGAAAAAGCTGAAGCAGAAGAAGTAATTGAAAAAGCAGAAAATGCATTAGAAACAGAAGAAGTTGAAAAAGAAGAAAAAAGGAGATGTAGAAATACGAGAGGAACAAGAACTAGGAGAACAAGAAGAACAAGCAGAAGAAACAGAAGAATAAGAGTAAAAAGCAGAAATAACCAAAGAAATAGCCGAAAAAGCAGAAATAACAGAAAATTAAGCTGCGGAGAAGCAGAAGAATCAGAATAAGAGCAAGAAATTGAAACAACAAACAATGCAGAAGAAACAGAAAGATGAAGAAGAAGAAGGAGATGTAGAATTACAAGAAGAACAAGAGGAGCTAGAAGAACAAGACGAACAAGAAGAAGAAACAGGGGAATAAGAGGATAAATCAGAAATAACAGATGAGTAAGCCGAAAAAGCAGAAATAACAAGAATAAGCCGAAAAAGCAGAAATAATAGAATAAGCTGAATATGAAGCAGAGGAAGCAGGAGAAGAAATTGAAAAAGCAAAAAAATGCAGAGGAAACCGAAGAAGATGAAGACGAAGGAGATATAGAAGTGAAAGAAGAACAAGAGAAACTGTAAGAACAAGAGGAAGAAAAAGAAGAATCAGAGGAAAAAGCAAAAATAACAGAAGAATGAGCCGAAAAAGCAGCAATAACAGAAGAAAAAGCAGAAATAACAGAAGAATAAGCTGAAGAAGAAGCAGAAGAAGCAGTAATTGAAAAGCAGTAAATGCATTAGAAACAGAATAAGATGAAGAAGAAGAAGAAGGAGAAGGATATGTAGAACTACTAGAAGAAGTAGAAGAACAAGAAGAACAACAAGAAGAAACATGGGAATAAGAGGAAAAAGCAGAAATAACAAAAGAATAAGCGAAAAGCAGAAATAACAGGAGAATAAGCCGAAATAGGAGAAATAAGAGAAGAATAAGGTGAAGAAAAAGCTGAAGCAGAAGAAGTAATTGAAAAAGCAGAAAATGCATTAGAAACAGAAGAAGTTGAAAAAGAAGAAAAAAGGAGATGTAGAAATACGAGAGGAACAAGAACTAGGAGACCAAGAAGAACAAGCAGAAGAAACAGAAGAATAAGTGTAAAAAGCAGAAATAACCAAAGAAATAGCCGAAAAAGCAGAAATAACAGAAAATTAAGCTGCGGAGAAACAGAAGAATCAGAATAAGAGCAAGAAATTGAAAAAAGAAACAATGCAGAAGAAACAGAAAGATGAAGAAGAAGAAGGAGATGTAGAATTACAAGAAGAACAAGAGGAGCTAGAAGAACAGGACGAACAAGAAGAAGAAACAGGGGAATAAGAGGATAAATCAGAAATAACAGATGAGTAAGCCGAAAAAGCAGAAATAACAGAATAAGCTGAATATGAAGCAGAGGAAGCAGAAGAAGTAATTGAAAAAGCAAAAAAATGCAGAGGAAACCGAAGAAGATGAAGACGAAGGAGATATAGAAGTGAAAGAAGAACAAGAGAAACTGTAAGAACAAGAGGAAGAAACAGAAGAATCAGAGGAAAAAGCAAAAATAACAGAAGAATAAGCCGAAAAAGCAGCAATAACAGAAGAAAAAGCCGAAAAAGCAGAAATAACAGAAGAATGAGCTGAAGAAGAAGCAACAATTGAAAAGCAGAAAATGCATTAGAAACAGAATAAGATGAAGAAGGAGAAGAAGAAGAAGAAGGATATGTAGAACTACAAGAAGAAGTAGAAGAACAAGAAGAACAAGAAGAAGAAACATGGGAATAAGAGGAAAAAGCAGAAATAACAAAAGAATAAGCGAAAAGCAGAAATAACAGGAGAATAAGCCGAAATAGCAGAAATAAGGAAGAATAAGGTGAAGAAAAAGCTGAAGCAGAAGAAGAAGTAATTGAAAAAGCAGAAAATGCATTAGAAACAGAAGAAGTTGAAAAAGAAGAAAAAAGGAGATGTAGAAATACGAGAGGAACAAGAACTAGGAGAACAAGAAGAACAAGCAGAAGAAAAAGAAGAATAAGAGAAAAAGCAGAAATAACCAAAGAAATAGCCGAAAAAGCAGAAATAACAGAAAATTAAGCTGCGGAGAAGCAGAAGAATCAGAATAAGAGCAAGAAATTGAAACAACAAACAATGCAGAAGAAACAGAAAGATGATGAAGAAGAAGGAGATGTTAAATTACAAGAAGAACAAGAGGAGCTAGAAGAACAAGACGAACAATAAGAAGAAACAGGGGAATGAGAGGATAAATTAGAAATAACAGATGAGTATGCCGAAAAAGCAGAAATAACAAGAATAAGCCAAAAAAGCAGAAATAATAGAATAAGCTGAATATGAAGCAGAGGAAGCAGGAGAAGTAATTGAAAAAGCAAAAAAATGCAGAGGAAACCGAAGAAGATGAAGACGAAGGAGATATAGAAGTGAAAGAAGAACAAGAGAAACTGTAAGAACAAGAGGAAGAAACAGAAGAATCAGAGGAAAAAGCAAAAATAACAGAAGAATGAGCCGAAAAAGCAGCAATAACAGAAGAAAAAGCAGAAATAACAGAAGAATAAGCTGAAGAAGAAGCAGAAGAAGCAGTAATTGAAAAGCAGAAAATGCATTAGAAACAGAATAAGATGAAGAAGAAGAAGAAGGAGAAGGATATGTAGAACTACTAGAAGAAGTAGAAGAACAAGAAGAACAAGAAGAAGAAACATGGGAATAAGAGGAAAAAGCAGAAATAACAAAAGAATAAGCGAAAAGCAGAAATAACAGGAGAATAAGCCGAAATAGCAGAAATAAGAGAAGAATAAGGTGAAGAAAAAGCTGAAGCAGAAGAAGAAGTAATTGAAAAAGCAGAAAATGCATTAGAAACAGAAGAAGTTGAAAAAGAAGAAAAAAGGAGATGTAGAAATACGAGAGGAACAAGAACTAGGAGAACTAGAAGAACAAGCAGAAGAAACAGAAGAATAAGAGTAAAAAGCAGAAATAACCAAAGAAATAGCCGAAAAAGCAGAAATAACAGAAAATTAAGCTGCGGAGAAGCAGAAGAATCAGAATAAGAGCAAGAAATTGAAACAACAAACAATGCAGAAGAAACAGAAAGATGATGAAGAAGAAGGAGATGTAGAATTACAAGAAGAACAAGAGGAGCTAGAAGAACAAGACGAACAAGAAGAAGAAACAGGGGAATAAGAGGATAAATCAGAAATAACAGATGAGTAAGCCGAAAAAGCAGTAATAACAAGAATAAGCCGAAAAAGCAGAAATAACAGAATAAGCTGAATATGAAACAGAGGAAGCAGAAGAAGTAATAGAAAAAGCAAAAATATGCAGAGGAAACCGAAGAAGATGAAGACGAAGGAGATATAGAATGAAAGAAGAACAAGAGAAACTGTAAGAACAAGAGGAAGAAAGAGAAGAATCAGAGGAAATAGCAAAAATAACAGAAGAATGAGCCGAAAAAGGAGCAATAACAGAAGAAAAAGCAGAAATAACGGAAGAATAAGCTGAAGAAGAAGCAGAAGAAGCAGTAATTGAAAAGCAGAAAATGCATTAGAAACAGAATAAGATGAAGAAGAAGAAGAAGGAGAAGGATATGTAGAACTACTAGAAGAAGTAGAAGAACAAGAAGAACAAGAAGAAGAAACATGGGAATAAGAGGAAAAAGCAGAAATAACAAGAGAATAAGCGAAAAGCAGAAATAACAGGAGAATAAGCCGAAATAGCAGAAATAAGAGAAGAATAAGGTGAAGAAAAAGCTGAAGCAGAAGAAGAAGGAATTGAAAAAGCAGAAAATGCATGAGAAACAGAAGAAGTTGAAAAAGAAGAAAAAAGGAGATGTAGAAATACGAGAGGAACAAGAACTAGGAGACCAAGAAGAACAAGCAGAAGAAACAGAAGAATAAGAGTAAAAAGCAGAAATAACCAAAGAAATAGCCGAAAAAGCAGAAAAAACAGAAAATTAAGCTGCGGAAGAAGCAGAAGAATCAGAATAAGAGCAAGAAATTGAAACAACAAAAAATGCAGAAGAAACAGAAAGATGAAGAAGAAGAAGGAGATGTAGAATTACAAGAAGAACAAGAGGAGCTAGAAGAACAAGACGAACAAGAAGAAGAAACAGGGGAATAAGAGGATAAATCAGAAATAACAGACGAGTAAGCCGAAAAAGCAGAAATAACAAGAATAAGCCGAAAAAGCAGAAATTACAGAATAAGCTGAATATGAAGCAGAGGAAGCAGAAGAAGTAATTGAAAAAGCAAAAAAATGCAGAGGAAACCGAAGAAGATGAAGACGAAGGAGATATAGAAGTGAAAGAAGAACAAGAGAAACTGTAAGAACAAGAGGAAGAAACAGAAGAATCAGAGGAAAAAGCAAAAATAACAGAAGAATGAGCCGAAAAAGCAGCAATAACAGAAGAAAAAGCAGAAATAACAGAAGAATAAGCTGAAGAAGAAGCAGAAGAAGCAGTAATTGAAAAGCAGAAAATGCATTAGAAACAGTATAAGATGAAGAAGAAGAAGAAGGAGAAGGAGAAGGATATGTAGAACTACTAGAAGAATTAGAAGAACAAGAACAAGAAGAAGAAACATGGGAATAAGAGGAAAAAGCAGAAATAACAAAAGAATAAGCGAAAAGCAGAAATAACAGGAGAATAACCCGAAATAGCAGAAATAAGAGAAGAATAAGGTGAAGAAAAAGCTGAAGCAGAAGAAGAAGTAATTGAAAAAGCAGAAAATGCATTAGAAACAGAAGAAGTTGAAAAAGAAGAAAAAAGGAGATGTAGAAATACGAGAGGAACAAGAACTAGGAGAACAAGAAGAACAAGCAGAAGAAACAGAAGAATAAGTGTAAAAAGCAGAAATAACCAAAGAAAGAGCCGAAAAAGCAGAAATAACAGAAAATTAAGCTGCGGAGAAGCAGAAGAATCAGAATAAGAGTAAGAAATTGAAACAACAAACAATGCAGAAGAAACAGAAAGATGATGAAGAAGAAGGAGATGTAGAATTACAAGAAGAACAAGAGGAGCTAGAAGAACAAGACGAGCAAGAAGAAGAAACAGGGGAATAAGAGGATAAATCAGAAATAACAGATGAGTAAGCCGAAAAAGCAGAAATAACAGAATAAGCTGAATATGAAGCAGAGGATGCAGAAGAATTAATTGAAAAAGCAAAAGAATGCAGAGGAAACCGAAGAAGATGAATACGAAGGAGATATAGAAGTGAAAGAAGAACAAGAGAAACTGTAAGAACAAGAGGAAGAAACAGAAGAATCAGAGGAAAAAGCAAAAATAACAGAAGAATAAGCCGAAAAAGCAGCAATAACAGAAGAAAAAGCCGAAAAAGCAGAAATAACAGAAGAATGAGCTGAAGAAGAAGCAACAATTGAAAAGCAGAAAATGCATTAGAAACAGAATAAGATGAAGAAGAAGAAGAAGAAGAAGGATATGTAGAACTACAAGAAGAAGTAGAAGAACAAGAAGAACAAGAAGAAGAAACATGGGAATAAGAGGAAAAAGCAGAAATAACAAAAGAATAAGCGAAAAGCAGAAATAACAGGAGAATAAGCCGAAATAGCAGAAATAAGAGAAGAATAAGGTGAAGAAAAAGCTGAAGCAGAAGAAGTAAGTGAAAAAGCAGAAAATGCATTAGAAACAGAAGAAGTTGAAAAAGAAGAAAAAAGGAGATGTAGAAATACGAGAGGAACAAGAACTAGGAGAACAAGAAGAACAAGCAGAAGAAACAGAAGAATAAGAGTAAAAAGCAGAAATAACCAAAGAAATAGCCGAAAATGCAGAAATAACAGAAAATTAAGCTGCGGAAAAGCAGAAGAATCAGAATAAGAGCAAGAAATTGAAACAACAAACAATGCAGAAGAAACAGAAAGATGAAGAAGAAGAAGGAGATGTAGAATTACAAGAAGAAAAAGAGGAGTTAGAAGAACAAGACGAACAAGAAGAAGAAACAGGGGAATAAGAGGATAAATCAGAAATAACAGATGAGTAAGCCGAAAAAGCAGAAATAACAAGAATAAGCCGAAAAAGCAGAAATAATAGAATAAGCTGAATATGAAGCAGAGGAAGCAGGAGAAGTAATTGAAAAAGCAAAAAAATGCAGAGGAAACCGAAGAAGATGAAGACGAAGGAGATATAGAAGTGAAAGAAGAACAAGAGAAACTGTAAGAACAAGAGGAAGAAACAGAAGAATCAGAGGAAAAAGCAAAAATAACAGAAGAATAAGCCGAAAAAGCAGCAATAACAGAAGAAAAAGCCGAAAAAGCAGAAATAACAGAAGAATGAGCTGAAGAAGAAGCAACAATTGAAAAGCAGAAAATGCATTAGAAACAGAATAAGATGAAGAAGAAGAAGAAGAAGAAGGATATGTAGAACTACAAGAAGAAGTAGAAGAACAAGAAGAACAAGAAGAAGAAACATGGGAATAAGAGGAAAAATCAGAAATAACAAAAGAATAAGCGAAAAGCAGAAATAACAGGAGAATAAGCCGAAATAGCAGAAATAAGAGAAGAATAAGGTTTAAAAAGCTGAAGCAAGAAGAAGAAGTAATTGAAAAAGCAGAAAATGCATTAGAAACAGAAGAAGTTGAAAAAGAAGAAAAAGGAGATGTAGAAATACGAGAGGAACAAGAACTAGGAGAACAAGAAGAACAAGCAGAAGAAAAAGAAGAATAAGAGTAAAAAGCAGAAATAACCAAAGAAATAGCCGAAAAAGCAGAAATAACAGAAAATTAAGCTGCGGAGAAGCAGAAGAATCAGAATAAGAGCAAGAAATTGAAACAACAAACAATGCAGAAGAAACAGAAAGATGAAGAAGAAGAAGGAGATGTAGAATTACAAGAAGAACAAGAGGAGCTAGAAGAACAAGACGAACAAGAAGAAGAAACAGGGGAATAAGAGGATAAATCAGAAATAACAGATGAGTAAGCCGAAAAATCAGAAATAACAAGAATAAGCCGAAAAAGCAGAAATTACAGAATAAGGTGAATATGAAGCAGAGGAAGCAGAAGAAGTAATTGAAAAAGCAAAAAAATGCAGAGGAAACCGAAGAAGATGAAGACGAAGGAGATATAGAAGTGAAAGAAGAACAAGAGAAACTGTAAGAACAAGAGGAAGAAACAGAAGAATCAGAGGAAAAAGCAAAAATAACAGAAGAATAAGCCGAAAAAGCAGCAATAACAGAAGAAAAAGCCGAAAAAGCAGAAATAACAGAAGAATGAGCTGAAGAAGAAGCAACAATTGAAAAGCAGAAAATGCATTAGAAACAGAATAAGATGAAGAAGAAGAAGAAGAAGAAGGATATGTAGAACTACAAGAAGAAGTAGAAGAACAAGAAGAACAAGAAGAAGAAACATGGGAATAAGAGGAAAAAGCAGAAATAACAAAAGAATAAGCGAAAAGCAGAAATAACAGGAGAATAAGCCGAAATAGCAGAAATAAGAGAAGAATAAGGTGAAGAAAAAGCTGAAGCAGAAGAAGAAGTAATTGAAAAAGCAGAAAATGCATTAGAAACAGAAGAAGTTGAAAAAGAAGAAAAAAGGAGATGTAGAAATACGAGAGGAACAAGAACTAGGAGAACAAGAAGAACAAGCAGAAGAAACAGAAGAATAAGAGTAAAAAGCAGAAATAACCAAAGAAATAGCCGAAAAAGCAGAAATAACAGAAAATTAAGCTGCGGAGAAGCAGAAGAATCAGAATAAGAGCAAGAAATTGAAACAACAAACAATGCAGAAGAAACAGAAAGATGATGAAGAAGAAGGAGATGTAGAATTACAAGAAGAACAAGAGGAGCTAGAAGAACAAGACGAACAAGAAGAAGAAACAGGGGAATAAGAGGATAAATCAGAAATAAAAGACGAGTAAGCCGAAAAAGCAGTAATAACAAGAATAAGCCGAAAAAGCAGAAATAACAGAATAAGCTGAATATGAAACAGAGGAAGCAGAAGAAGTAATAGAAAAAGCAAAAATATGCAGAGGAAACCGAAGAAGATGAAGACGAAGGAGATATAGAAGTGAAAGAAGAACAAGAGAAACTGTAAGAACAAGAGGAAGAAAGAGAAGAATCAGAGGAAATAGCAAAAATAACAGAAGAATGAGCCGAAAAAGCAGCAATAACAGAAGAAAAAGCAGAAATAACGGAAGAATAAGCTGAAGAAGAAGCAGAAGAAGCAGTAATTGAAAAGCAGAAAATGCATTAGAAACAGAATAAGATGAAGAAGAAGAAGAAGGAGAAGGATATGTAGAATTACTAGAAGAAGTAGAAGAACAAGAAGAACAAGAAGAAGAAACATGGGAATAAGAGGAAAAAGCAGAATAAAAGAATAAGCGAAAAGCAGAAATAACAGGAGAATAAGCCGAAATAGGAGAAATAAGAGAAGAATAACGTGAAGAAAAAGCTTAAGCAGAAGAAGAAGTAATTGAAAAAGCAGAAAATGCATTAGAAACAGAAGAAGTTGAAAAAGAAGAAAAAAGGAGATGTAGAAATACGAGAGGAACAAGAACTAGGAGAACAAGAAGAACAAGCAGAAGAAACAGAAGAATAAGAGTAAAAAGCAGAAATAACCAAAGAAATAGCCGAAAATACAGAAATAACAGAAAATTAAGCTGCGGAGAAGCAGAAGAATCAGAATAAGAGCAAGAAATTGAAACAACAAACAATGCAGAAGAAACAGAAAGATGATGAAGAAGAAGGAGATGTAGAATTACAAGAAGAACAAGAGGAGCTAGAAGAACAAGACGAACAAGAAGAAGAAACAGGGGAATAAGAGGATAAATCAGAAATAACAGATGAGTAAGCCGAAAAAGCAGAAATAACAAGAATAAGCCGAAAAAGCAGAAATAATAGAATAAGCTGAATATGAAGCAGAGGAAGCAGGAGAAGTAATTGAAAAAGCAAAAATATGCAGAGGAAACCGAAGAAGATGAAGACGAAGGAGATATAGAAGTGAAAGAAGAACAAGAGAAACTGTAAGAACAAGAGGAAGAAACAGAAGAATCAGGGGAAAAAGCAAAAATAACAGAAGAATAAGCCGAAAAAGCAGCAATAACAGAAGAAAAAGCCGAAAAAGCAGAAATAACAGAAGAATGAGCTGAAGAAGAAGCAACAATTGAAAAGCAGAAAATGCATTAGAAACAGAATAAGATGAAGAAGAAGAAGAAGAAGAAGGATATGTAGAACTACAAGAAGAAGTAGAAGAACAAGAAGAACAAGAAGAAGAAACATGGGAATAAGAGGAAAAAGCAGAAATAACAAAAGAATAAGCGAAAAGCAGAAATAACAGGAGAATAAGCCGAAATAGCAGAAATAAGAGAAGAATAAGGTGAAGAAAAAGCTGAAGCAGAAGAAGTAATTGAAAAAGCAGAAAATGCATTAGAAACAGAAGAAGTTGAAAAAGAAGAAAAAAGGAGATGTAGAAATACGAGAGGAACAAGAACTTGGAGACCAAGAAGAACAAGCAGAAGAAACAGAAGAATAAGAGTAAAAACCAGAAATAACCAAAGAAATAGCCGAAAAAGCAGAAATAACAGAAAATTAAGCTGCCGTGAAGCAGAAGAATCAGAATAAGAGCAAGAAATTGAAACAACAAACAATGCAGAAGAAACAGAAAGTGAAGAAGAAGAAGGAGATGTAGAATTACAAGAAGAACAAGAGGAGCTAGAAGAACAAGACGAACAAGAAGAAGAAACAGGGGAATAAGAGGATAAATCAGAAATAACAGATGAGTAAGCCGAAAAATCAGAAATAACAAGAATAAGCCGAAAAAGCAGAAATTACAGAATAAGCTGAATATGAAGCAGAGGAAGCAGAAGAAGTAATTGAAAAAGCAAAAAAATGCAGAGGAAACCGAAGAAGATGAAGACGAAGGAGATATAGAAGTGAAAGAAGAACAAGAGAAACTGTAAGAACAAGAGGAAGAAACAGAAGAATCAGAGGAAAAAGCAAAAATAACAGAAGAATAAGCCGAAAAAGCAGCAATAACAGAAGAAAAAGCCGAAAAAGCAGAAATAACAGAAGAATGAGCTGAAGAAGAAGCAACAATTGAAAAGCAGAAAATGCATTAGAAACAGAATAAGATGAAGAAGAAGAAGAAGAAGGATATGTAGAACTACAAGAAGAAGTAGAAGAACAAGAAGAACAAGAAGAAGAAACATGGGAATAAGAGGAAAAAGCAGAAATAACAAAAGAACAAGCGAAAAGCAGAAATAACAGGAGAATAAGCCGAAATAGGAGAAATAAGAGAAGAATAACGTGAAGAAAAAGCTTAAGCAGAAGAAGAAGTAATTGAAAAAGCAGAAAATGCATTAGAAACAGAAGAAGTTGAAAAAGAAGAAAAAAGGAGATGTAGAAATACGAGAGGAACAAGAACTAGGAGAACAAGAAGAACAAGCAGAAGAAACAGAAGAATAAGAGTAAAAAGCAGAAATAACCAAAGAAAAATCCGAAAAAGCAGAAATAACAGAAAATTAAGCTGCGGAGAAACAGAAGAATCAGAATAAGAGCAAGAAATTGAAAAAAGAAACAATGCTGAAGAAACAGAAAGATGAAGAAGAAGAAGGAGATGTAGAATTACAAGAAGAACAAGAGGAGCTAGAAGAACAAGACGAACAAGAAGAAGAAACAGGGGAATAAGAGGATAAATCAGAAATAACAGATGAGTAAGCCGAAAAACAGAAATAACAGAATAAGCTGAATATGAAGCAGAGGAAGCAGAAGAAGTAATTGAAAAAGCAAAAAAATGCAGAGGAAACCGAAGAAGATGAAGACGAAGGAGATATAGAAGTGAAAGAAGAACAAGAGAAACTGTAAGAACAAGAGGAAGAAACAGAAGAATCAGAGGAAAAAGCAAAAATAACAGAAGAATAAGCCGAAAAAGCACAATAACAGAAGAAAAAGCAGAAATAACGGAAGAATAAGCTGAAGAAGAAGCAGAAGAAGCAGTAATTGAAAAGCAGAAAATGCATTAGAAACAGAATAAGATGAAGAAGAAGAAGAAGGAGAAGGATATGTAGAATTACTAGAAGAAGTAGAAGAACAAGAAGAACAAGAAGAAGAAACATGGGAATAAGAGGAAAAAGCAGAAATAACAAAAGAATAAGCGAAAAGCAGAAATAACAGGAGAATAAGCCGAAATGGCAGAAATAAGAGAAGAATAAGGTGAAGAAAAAGCTGAAGCAGAAGAAGAAGGAATTGAAAAAGCAGAAAATGCATTAGAAACAGAAGAAGTTGAAAAAGAAGAAAAAAGGAGATGTAGAAATACGAGAGGAACAAGAACTAGGAGAACAAGAAGAACAAGCAGAAGAAACAGAAGAATAAGAGTAAAAAGCAGAAATAACCATAGAAATAGCCGAAAAAGCAGAAATAACAGAAAATTAAGCTGCGGAAGAAGCAGAAGAATCAGAATAAGAGCAAGAAATTGAAACAACAAACAATGCAGAAGAAACAGAAAGATGAAGAAGAAGAAGGAGATGTAGAATTACAAGAAGAACAAGAGGAGCTAGAAGAACAAGACGAACAAGAAGAAGAAACAGGGGAATAAGAGGATAAATCAGAAATAACAGACGAGTAAGCCGAAAAAGCAGAAATAACAAGAATAAGCCGAAAAAGCAGAAATTACAGAATAAGCTGAATATGAAGCAGAGGAAGCAGAAGAAGTAATTGAAAAAGCAAAAAAATGCAGAGGAAACCGAAGAAGATGAAGACGAAGGAGATATAGAAGTGAAAGAAGAACAAGAGAAACTGTAAGAACAAGAGGAAGAAACAGAAGAATCAGAGGAAAAAGCAAAAATAACAGAAGAATGAGCCGAAAAAGCAGCAATAACAGAAGAAAAAGCAGAAATAACAGAAGAATAAGCTGAAGAAGAAGCAGAAGAAGCAGTAATTGAAAAGCAGAAAATGCATTAGAAACAGTATAAGATGAAGAAGAAGAAGAAGGAGAAGGAGAAGGATATGTAGAACTACTAGAAGAATTAGAAGAACAAGAAGAACAAGAAGAAGAAACATGGGAATAAGAGGAAAAAGCAGAAATAACAAAAGAATAAGCGAAAAGCAGAAATAACAGGAGAATAACCCGAAATAGCAGAAATAAGAGAAGAAAAAGGTGAAGAAAAAGCTGAAGCAGAAGAAGAAGTAATTGAAAAAGCAGAAAATGCATTAGAAACAGAAGAAGTTGAAAAAGAAGAAAAAAGGAGATGTAGAAATACGAGAGGAACAAGAACTAGGAGAACAAGAAGAACAAGCAGAAGAAACAGAAGAATAAGAGTAAAAAGCAGAAATAACCAAAAAAATAGCCCAAAAAGCAGAAATAACAGAAAATTAAGCTGCGGAGAAGCAGAAGAATCAGAATAAGAGCAAGAAATTGAAACAACAAACAATGTAGAAGAAACAGAAAGATGATGAAGAAGAAGGAGATGTAGAATTACAAGAAGAACAAGTGGAGCTAGAAGAACAAGACGAACAAGAAGAAGAAACAGGGGAATAAGAGGATAAATCAGAAATAACAGACGAGTAAGCCGAAAAAGCAGAAATAACAAGAATAAGCCGAAAAAGCAGAAATTACAGAATAAGCTGAATATGAAGCAGAGGAAGCAGAAGAAGTAACTGAAAAAGCAAAAAATGCAGAGGAAACCGAAGAAGATGAAGACGAAGGAGATATAGAAGTGAAAGAAGAACAAGAGAAACTGTAAGAAAAAGAGGAAGAAACAGAAGAATCAGAGGAAAAAGCAAAAATAACAGAAGAATGAGCCGAAAAAGCAGCAATAACAGAAGAAAAAGCAGAAATAACAGAAGAATAAGCTGAAGAAGAAGCAGAAGAAGCAGTAATTGAAAAGCAGAAAATGCATTAGAAACAGTATAAGATGAAGAAGAAGAAGAAGGAGAAGGAGAAGGATATGTAGAACTACTAGCAGAAATAAGAGAAGAATAAGGTGAAGAAAAAGCTGAAGCAGAAGAAGTAAGTGAAAATGCAGTAGAAGTAAGTGAAAATGCATTAGAAACAGAAGAAGTTGAAAAAGAAGAAAAAAGGAGATGTAGAAATACGAGAGGAACAAGAACTAGGAGAACAAGAAGAACAAGCAGAAGAAACAGAAGAATAAGAGTAAAAAGCAGAAATAACCAAAGAAATAGCCGAAAATGCAGAAATAACAGAAAATTAAGCTGCGGAAAAGCAGAAGAATCAGAATAAGAGCAAGAAATTGAAACAACAAACAATGCAGAAGAAACAGAAAGATGAAGAAGAAGAAGGAGATGTAGAATTACAAGAAGAACAAGAGGAGCTAGAAGAACAAGACGAACAAGAAGAAGAAACAGGGGAATAAGAGGATAAATCAGAAATAAGAGATGAGTAAGCCGAAAAAGCAGAAATAACAAGAATAAGCCGAAAAAGCAGAAATAATAGAATAAGCTGAATATGAAGCAGAGGAAGCAGGAGAAGTAATTGAAAAAGCAAAAAAATGCAGAGGAAACCGAAGAAGATGAAGACGAAGGAGATATAGAAGTGAAAGAAGAACAAGAGAAACTGTAAGAACAAGAGGAAGAAACAGAAGAATCAGAGGAAAAAGCAAAAATAACAGAAGAATAAGCCGAAAAAGCAGCAATAACAGAAGAAAAAGCCGAAAAAGCAGAAATAACAGAAGAATGAGCTGAAGAAGAAGCAACAATTGAAAAGCAGAAAATGCATTAGAAACAGAATAAGATTAAGAAGAAGAAGAAGAAGAAGGATATGTAGAACTACAAGAAGAAGTAGAAGAACAAGAAGAACAAGAAGAAGAAACATGGGAATAAGAGGAAAAAGCAGAAATAACAAAAGAATAAGCGAAAAGCAGAAATAACAGGAGAATAAGCCGAAATAGCAGAAATAAGAGAAGAATAAGGTGAAGAAAAAGCTGAAGCAGAAGAAGTAAGTGAAAAAGCAGAAAATGCATTAGAAACAGAAGAAGTTGAAAAAGAAGAAAAAAGGAGATGTAGAAATACGAGAGGAACAAGAACTAGGAGAACAAGAAGAACAAGCAGAAGAAACAGAAGAATAAGAGTAAAAAGCAGAAATAACCAAAGAAATAGCCGAAAAAGCAGAAATAACAGAAAATTAAGCTGCGGAGAAGCAGAAGAATCAGAATAAGAGCAAGAAATTGAAACAACAAACAATGCAGAAGAAACAGAAAGATGAAGTAGAAGAAGGAGATGTAGAATTACAAGAAGAACAAGAGGAGCTAGAAGAACAAGACGAACAAGAAGAAGAAACAGGGGAATAAGAGGATAAATCAGAAATAACAGATGAGTAAGCCGAAAAAGCAGAAATAACAAGAATAAGCCGAAAAAGCAGAAATAACAGAATAAGCTGAATATGAAGCAGAGGAAGCAGGAGAAGTAATTGAAAAAGCAAAAAAATGCAGAGGAAACCGAAGAAGATGAAGACGAAGGAGATATAGAAGTGAAAGAAGAACAAGAGAAACTGTAAGAACAAGAGGAAGAAACAGAAGAATCAGAGGAAAAAGCAAAAATAACAGAAGAATGAGCCGAAAAAGCAGCAATAACAGAAGAAAAAGCAGAAATAAGAGAAGAATAAGCTGAAAAAGAAGCAGAAGAAGCAGTAATTGAAAAGCAGAAAATGCATTAGAAACAGAGTAAGATGAAGAAGAAGAAGAAGGAGACGGATATGTAGAACTACTAGAAGAAGTAGAAGAACAAGAAGAATAAGAAGAAGAAACATGGGAATAAGAGGAAAAAGAGAAATAACAAAAGAATAAGCGAAAAGCAGAAATAACAGGAGAATAAGCCGAAATAGCAGAAATAAGAGAAGAATAAGGTGAAGAAAAAGCTGAAGCAGAAGAAGAAGTAATTGAAAAAGCAGAAAATGCATTAGAAACAGAAGAAGTTGAAAAAGAAGAAAAAAGGAGATGTAGAAATACGAGAGGAACAAGAACTAGGAGACCAAGAAGAACAAGCAGAAGAAATAGAAGAATAAAAGTAAAAAGCAGAAATAACCAAAGAAATAGTCGAAAATGAAGAAATAACAGAAAATTAAGCTGCGGAGAAGCAGAAGAATCAGAATAAGAGCAAGAAATTGAAACAACAAACAATGCAGAAGAAACAGAAAGATGATGAAGAAGAAGGAGATGTAGAATTACAAGAAGAACAAGAGGAGCTAGAAGAACAAGACGAACAAGAAGAAGAAACAGGGGAATAAGAGGATAAATCAGAAATAACAGATGAGTAAGCCGAAAAAGCAGAAATAACAGAATAAGCTGAATATGAAGCAGAGGAAGCAGAAGAAGTAATTGAAAAAGCAAAAAAATGCAGAGGAAACCGAAGAAGATGAAGACGAAGGAGATATAGAAGTGAAAGAAGAACAAGAGAAACTGTAAGAACAAGAGGAAGAAACAGAAGAATCAGAGGAAAACGCAAAAATAACAGAAGAATAAGCCGAAAAAGCAGCAATAACAGAAGAAAAAGCCGAAAAAGCAGAAATAACAGAAGAATGAGCTGAAGAAGAAGCAACAATAGAAAAGCAGAAAATGCATTAGAAACAGAAGAAGTTGAAAAAGAAGAAAAAAGGAGATGTAGAAATACGAGAGGAACAAGAACTAGGAGAACAAGAAGAACAAGCAGAAGAAACAGAAGAATAAGAGTAAAAAGCAGAAATAACCAAAGAAATAGCCGAAAAAGCAGAAATAACAGAAAATTAAGCTGCGGAGAAGCAGAAGAATCAGAATAAGAGTAAGAAATTGAAACAACATACAATGCAGAAGAAACAGAAAGATGATGAAGAAGAAGGAGATGTAGAATTACAAGAAGAACAAGAGGAGCTAGAAGAACAAGACGAACAAGAAGAAGAAACAGGGGAATAAGAGGATAAATCAGAAATAACAGATGAGTAAGCCGAAAAAGCAGAAATAACAGAATAAGCTGAATATGAAGCAGAGGAAGCAGAAGAATTAATTGAAAAAGCAAAAAAATGCAGAGGAAACCGAAGAAGATGAAGACGAAGGAGATATAGAAGTGAAAGAAGAACAAGAGAAACTGTAAGAACAAGAGGAAGAAACAGAAGAATCAGAGGAAAAAGCAAAAATAAGAGAAGAATAAGCCGAAAAAGCAGCAATAACAGAAGAAAAAGCCGAAAAAGCAGAAATAACAGAAGAATGAGCTGAAGAAGAAGCAACAACTGAAAAGCAGAAAATGCATTAGAAACAGAATAAGATGAAGAAGAAGAAGAAGAAGAAGAAGAAGGATATGTAGAACTACAAGAAGAAGTAGAAGAACAAGAAGAACAAGAAGAAGAAACATGGGAATAAGAGGAAAAAGCAGAAATAACAAAAGAATAAGCGAAAAGCAGAAATAACAGGAGAATAAGCCGAAATAGCAGAAATAAGAGAAGAATAAGGTGAAGAAAAAGCTGAAGCAGAAGAAGTAAGTGAAAAAGCAGAAAATGCATTAGAAACAGAAGAAGTTGAAAAAGAAGAAAAAAGGAGATGTAGAAATACGAGAGGAACAAGAACTAGGAGAACAAGAAGAACAAGCAGAAGAAACAGAAGAATAAGAGTAAAAAGCAGAAATAACCAAAGAAATAGCCGAAAAAGCAGAAATAACAGAAAATTAAGCTGCGGAGAAGCAGAAGAATCAGAATAAGAGCAAGAAATTGAAACAACAAACAATGTAGAAGAAACAGAAAGATGAAGTAGAAGAAGGAGATGTAGAATTACAAGAAGAACAAGAGGAGCTAGAAGAACAAGACGAACAAGAAGAAGAAACAGGGGAATAAGAGGATAAATCAGAAATAACAGATGAGTAAGCCGAAAAAGCAGAAATAACAAGAATAAGCCGAAAAAGCAGAAATAACAGAATAAGCTGAATATGAAGCAGAGGAAGCAGGAGAAGTAATTGAAAAAGCAAAAAAATGCAGAGGAAACCGAAGAAGATGAAGACGAAGGAGATATAGAAGTGAAAGAAGAACAAGAGAAACTGTAAGAACAAGAGGAAGAAACAGAAGAATCAGAGGAAAAAGCAAAAATAACAGAAGAATGAGCCGAAAAAGCAGCAATAACAGTAGAAAAAGCAGAAATAAGAGAAGAATAAGCTGAAAAAGAAGCAGAAGAAGCAGTAATTGAAAAGCAGAAAATGCATTAGAAATAGAATAAGATGAAGAAGAAGAAGAAGGAGAAGGATATGTAGAACTACTAGAAGAAGTAGAAGAACAAGAAGAACAAGAAGAAGAAACATGGGAATAAGAGGAAAAAGAGAAATAACAAAAGAATAAGCGAAAAGCAGAAATAACAGGAGAATAAGCCGAAATAGCAGAAATAAGAGAAGAATAAGGTGAAGAAAAAGCTGAAGCAGAAGAAGAAGTAATTGAAAAAGCAGAAAATGCATTAGAAACAGAAGAAGTTGAAAAAGAAGAAAAAATGAGATGTAGAAATACGAGAGGAACAAGAACTAGGAGACCAAGAAGAACAAGCAGAAGAAATAGAAGAATAAAAGTAAAAAGCAGAAATAACCAAAGAAATAGCCGAAAATGCAGAAATAACAGAAAATTAAGCTGCGGAGAAGCAGAAGAATCAGAATAAGAGCAAGAAATTGAAAAAAGAAACAATGCAGAAGAAACAGAAAGATGAAGAAGAAGAAGGAGATGTAGAATTACAAGAAGAACAAGAGGAGCTAGAAGAACAAGACGAACAAGAAGAAGAAACAGGGGAATAAGAGGATAAATCAGAAATAACAGATGAGTAAGCCGAAAAAGCAGAAATAACAGAATAAGCTGAATATGAAGCAGAGGAAGCAGAAGAAGTAATTGAAAAAGCAAAAAAATGCAGAGGAAAACGAAGAAGATGAAGACGAAGGAGATATAGAAGTGAAAGAAGAACAAGAGAAACTGTAAGAACAAGAGGAAGAAACAGAAGAATCAGAGGAAAAAGCAAAAATAACAGAAGAATAAGCCGAAAAAGCAGCAATAACAGAAGAAAAAGCCGAAAAAGCAGAAATAACAGAAGAATGAGCTGAAGAAGAAGCAACAATTGAAAAGCAGAAAATGCATTAGAAACAGAATAAGATGAAGAAGAAGAAGAAGGATATGTAGAACTACAAGAAGAAGTAGAAGAACAAGAAGAACAAGAAGAAGAAACATGGGAATAAGAGGAAAAAGCAGAAATAACAAAAGAATAAGCGAAAAGCAGAAATAACAGGAGAATAAGCCGAAATAGCAGAAATAAGAGAAGAATAAGGTGAAGAAAAAGCTGAAGCAGAAGAAGAAGTAATTGAAAAAGCAGAAAATGCATTAGAAACAGAAGAAGTTGAAAAAGAAGAAAAAAGGAGATGTAGAAATACGAGAGGAACAAGAACTAGGAGAACAAGAAGAACAAGCAGAAGAAACAGAAGAATAAGAGTAAAAAGCAGAAATAACCAAAGAAATAGCCGAAAAAGCAGAAATAACAGAAAATTAAGCTGCGGAGAAGCAGAAGAATCAGAATAAGAGCAAGAAATTGAAACAACAAACAATGCAGAAGAAACAGAAAGATGATGAAGAAGAAGGAGATGTAGAATTACAAGAAGAACAAGAGGAGCTAGAAGAACAAGACGAACAAGAAGAAGAAACAGGGGAATAAGAGGATAAATCAGAAATAACAGATGAGTAAGCCGAAAAAGCAGAAATAACAAGAATAAGCCGAAAAAGCAGAAATAATAGAATAAGCTGAATATGAAGCAGAGGAAGCAGGAGAAGAAATTGAAAAAGCAAAAAAATGCAGAGGAAACCGAAGAAGATGAAGACGAAGGAGATATAGAAGTGAAAGAAGAACAAGAGAAACTGTAAGAACAAGAGGAAGAAAAAGAAGAATCAGAGGAAAAAGCAAAAATAACAGAAGAAGGAGCCGAAAAAGCAGCAATAACAGAAGAAAAAGCAGAAATAACAGAAGAATAAGCTGAAGAAGAAGCAGAAGAAGCAGTAATTGAAAAGCAGAAAATGCATTAGAAACAGAATAAGATGAAGAAGAAGAAGAAGGAGAAGGATATGTAGAACTACTAGAAGAAGTAGAAGAACAAGAAGAACAAGAAGAAGAAACATGGGAATAAGAGGAAAAAGCAGAAATAAAAAAAGAATAAGCGAAAAGCAGAAATAACAGGAGAATAAGCCGAAATAGCAGAAATAAGAGAAGAATAAGGTGAAGAAAAAGCTGAAGCAGAAGAAGTAATTGAAAAAGCAGAAAATGCATTAGAAACAGAAGAAGTTGAAAAAGAAGAAAAAAGGAGATGTAGAAATACGAGAGGAACAAGAACTAGGAGACCAAGAAGAACAAGCAGAAGAAACAGAAGAATAAGAGTAAAAAGCAGAAATAACCAAAGAAATAGCCGAAAAAGCAGAAATAACAGAAAATTAAGCTGCGGAGAAGCAGAAGAATCAGAATAAGAGCAAGAAATTGAAACAACAAACAATGCAGAAGAAACAGAAAGATGAAGAAGAAGAAGGAGATGTAGAATTACAAGAAGAACAAGAGGAGCTAGAAGAACAAGACGAACAAGAAGAAGAAACAGGGGAATAAGAGGATAAATCAGAAATAACAGATGAGTAAGCCGAAAAAGCAGAAATAACAAGAATAAGCCGAAAAAGCAGAAATAATAGAATAAGCTGAATATGAAGCAGAGGAAGCAGGAGAAGTAATTGAAAAAGCAAAAAAATGCAGAGGAAACCGAAGAAGATGAAGACGAAGGAGATATAGAAGTGAAAGAAGAACAAGAGAAACTGTAAGAACAAGAGGAAGAAACAGAAGAATCAGAGGAAAAAGCAAAAATAACAGAAGAATGAGCCGAAAAAGCAGCAATAACAGAAGAAAAAGCAGAAATAACAGAAGAATAAGCTGAAGAAGAAGCAGAAGAAGCAGTAATTGAAAAGCAGAAAATGCATTAGAAACAGAATAAGATGAAGAAGAAGAAGAAGGAGAAGGATATGTAGAACTACTAGAAGAAGTAGAAGAACAAGAAGAACAAGAAGAAGAAACATGGGAATAAGAGGAAAAAGCAGAAATAACAAAAGAATAAGCGAAAAGCAGAAATAACAGGAGAATAAGCCGAAATAGCAGAAATAAGAGAAGAATAAGGTGAAGAAAAAGCTGAAGCAGAAGAAGTAAGTGAAAAAGCAGAAAATGCATTAGAAACAGAAGAAGTTGAAAAAGAAGAAAAAAGGAGATGTAGAAATACGAGAGGAACAAGAACTAGGAGACCAAGAAGAACAAGCAGAAGAAACAGAAGAATAAGTGTAAAAAGCAGAAATAACCAAAGAAATAGCCGAAAAAGCAGAAATAACAGAAAATTAAGCTGCGGAGAAAGAGAAGAATCAGAATAAGGGCAAGAAATTGAAAAAAGAAACAATGCAGAAGAAACAGAAAGATGAAGAAGAAGAAGGAGATGTAGAATTACAAGAAGAACAAGAGGAGCTAGAAGAACAAGACGAACAAGAAGAAGAAACAGGGGAATAAGAGGATAAATCAGAAATAACAGATGAGTAAGCCGAAAAAGCAGAAATAACAGAATAAGCTGAATATGAAGCAGAGGAAGCAGAAGAAGTAATTGAAAAAGCAAAAAAATGCAGAGGAAACCGAAGAAGATGAAGACGAAGGAGATATAGAAGTGAAAGAAGAACAAGAGAAACTGTAAGAACAAGAGGAAGAAACAGAAGAATCAGAGGAAATAGCAAAAATAACAGAAGAATAAGCCGAGAAAGCAGCAATAACAGAAGAAAAAGCCGAAAAAGCAGAAATAACAGAAGAATGAGCTGAAGAAGAAGCAACAATTGAAAAGCAGAAAATTCATTAGAAACAGAATAAGATGAAGAAGAAGAAGAAGAAGAAGGATATGTAGAACTACAAGAAGAAGTAGAAGAACAAGAAGAACAAGAAGAAGAAACATGGGAATAAGAGGAAAAAGCAGAAATAACAAAAGAATAAGCGAAAAGCAGAAATAACAGGAGAATAAGCCGAAATAGCAGAAATAAGAGAAGAATAAGGTGAAGAAAAAGCTGAAGCAGAAGAAGTAATTGAAAAAGCAGAAAATGCATTAGAAACAGAAGAAGTTGAAAAAGAAGAAAAAAGGAGATGTAGAAATACGAGAGGAACAAGAACTAGGAGAACAAGAAGAACAAGCAGAAGAAACAGAAGAATAAGAGTAAAAAGCAGAAATAACCAAAGAAATAGCCGAAAAAGCAGAAATAACAGAAAATTAAGCTGCGGAGAAGCAGAAGAATCAGAATAAGAGCAAGAAATTGAAACAACAAACAATGCAGAAGAAACAGAAAGATGAAGAAGAAGAAGGAGATGTAGAATTACAAGAAGAACAAGAGGAGCTAGAAGAACAAGACGAACAAGAAGAAGAAACAGGGGAATAAGAGGATAAATCAGAAATAACAGATGAGTAAGCCGAAAAAGCAGAAATAACAAGAATAAGCCGAAAAAGCAGAAATAATAGAATAAGCTGAATATGAAGCAGAGGAAGCAGGAGAAGAAATTGAAAAAGCAAAAAAATGCAGAGGAAACCGAAGAAGATGAAGACGAAGGAGATATAGAAGTGAAAGAAGAACAAGAGAAACTGTAAGAACAAGAGGAAGAAAAAGAAGAATCAGAGGAAAAAGCAAAAATAACAGAAGAATGAGCCGAAAAAGCAGCAATAACAGAAGAAAAAGCAGAAATAACAGAAGAATAAGCTGAAGAATAAGCAGAAGAAGCAGTAATTGAAAAGCAGTAAATGCATTAGAAACAGAATAAGATGAAGAAGAAGAAGAAGGAGAAGGATATGTAGAACTACTAGAAGAAGTAGAAGAACAAGAAGAACAACAAGAAGAAACATGGGAATAAGAGGAAAAAGCAGAAATAACAAAAGAATAAGCGAAAAGCAGAAATAACAGGAGAATAAGCCGAAATAGGAGAAATAAGAGAAGAATAAGGTGAAGAAAAAGCTGAAGCAGAAGAAGTAATTGAAAAAGCAGAAAATGCATTAGAAACAGAAGAAGTTGAAAAAGAAGAAAAAAGGAGATGTAGAAATACGAGAGGAACAAGAACTAGGAGACCAAGAAGAACAAGCAGAAGAAACAGAAGAATAAGTGTAAAAAGCAGAAATAACCAAAGAAATAGCCGAAAAAGCAGAAATAACAGAAAATTAAGCTGCGGAGAAACAGAAGAATCAGAATAAGAGCAAGAAATTGAAAAAAGAAACAATGCAGAAGAAACAGAAAGATGAAGAAGAAGAAGGAGATGTAGAATTACAAGAAGAACAAGAGGAGCTAGAAGAACAGGACGAACAAGAAGAAGAAACAGGGGAATAAGAGGATAAATCAGAAATAACAGATGAGTAAGCCGAAAAAGCAGAAATAACAGAATAAGCTGAATATGAAGCAGAGGAAGCAGAAGAAGTAATTGAAAAAGCAAAAAAATGCAGAGGAAACCGAAGAAGATGAAGACGAAGGAGATATAGAAGTGAAAGAAGAACAAGAGAAACTGTAAGAACAAGAGGAAGAAACAGAAGAATCAGAGGAAAAAGCAAAAATAACAGAAGAATAAGCCGAAAAAGCAGCAATAACAGAAGAAAAAGCCGAAAAAGCAGAAATAACAGAAGAATGAGCTGAAGAAGAAGCAACAATTGAAAAGCAGAAAATGCATTAGAAACAGAATAAGATGAAGAAGGAGAAGAAGAAGAAGAAGGATATGTAGAACTACAAGAAGAAGTAGAAGAACAAGAAGAACAAGAAGAAGAAACATGGGAATAAGAGGAAAAAGCAGAAATAACAAAAGAATAAGCGAAAAGCAGAAATAACAGGAGAATAAGCCGAAATAGCAGAAATAAGGAAGAATAAGGTGAAGAAAAAGCTGAAGCAGAAGAAGAAGTAATTGAAAAAGCAGAAAATGCATTAGAAACAGAAGAAGTTGAAAAAGAAGAAAAAAGGAGATGTAGAAATACGAGAGGAACAAGAACTAGGAGAACAAGAAGAACAAGCAGAAGAAAAAGAAGAATAAGAGAAAAAGCAGAAATAACCAAAGAAATAGCCGAAAAAGCAGAAATAACAGAAAATTAAGCTGCGGAGAAGCAAAAGAATCAGAATAAGAGCAAGAAATTGAAACAACAAACAATGCAGAAGAAACAGAAAGATGATGAAGAAGAAGGAGATGTTAAATTACAAGAAGAACAAGAGGAGCAAGAAAAACAAGACGAACAATAAGAAGAAACAGGGGAATGAGAGGATAAATTAGAAATAACAGATGAGTATGCCGAAAAAGCAGAAATAACAAGAATAAGCCAAAAAAGCAGAAATAATAGAATAAGCTGAATATGAAGCAGAGGAAGCAGGAGAAGTAATTGAAAAAGCAAAAAAATGCAGAGGAAACCGAAGAAGATGAAGACGAAGGAGATATAGAAGTGAAAGAAGAACAAGAGAAACTGTAAGAACAAGAGGAAGAAACAGAAGAATCAGAGGAAAAAGCAAAAATAACAGAAGAATGAGCCGAAAAAGCAGCAATAATAGAAGAAAAAGCAGAAATAACAGAAGAATAAGCTGAAGAAGAAGCAGAAGAAGCAGTAATTGAAAAGCAGAAAATGCATTAGAAACAGAATAAGATGAAGAAGAAGAAGAAGGAGAAGGATATGTAGAACTACTAGAAGAAGTAGAAGAACAAGAAGAACAAGAAGAAGAAACATGGGAATAAGAGGAAAAAGCAGAAATAACAAAAGAATAAGCGAAAACCAGAAATAACAGGAGAATAAGCCGAAATAGCAGAAATAAGAGAAGAATAAGGTGAAGAAAAAGCTGATGCAGAAGAAGAAGTAATTGAAAAAGCAGAAAATGCATTAGAAACAGAAGAAGTTGAAAAAGAAGAAAAAAGGAGATGTAGAAATACGGGAGGAACAAGAACTAGGAGACCAAGAAGAACAAGCAGAAGAAACAGAAGAATAAAAGTAAAAAGCAGAAATAACCAAAGAAATAGCCGAAAAAGCAGAAATAACAGAAAATTAAGCTGCGGAGAAACAGAAGAATCAGAATAAGAGCAAGAAATTGAAAAAAGAAACAATGCAGAAGAAACAGAAAGATGAAGAAGAAGAAGGAGATGTAGAATTACAAGAAGAACAAGAGGAGCTAGAAGAACAAGACGAACAAGAAGAAGAAACAGGGGAAGAAGAGGATAAATCAGAAATAACAGATGAGTAAGCCGAAAAAGCAGAAATAACAGAATAAGCTGAATATGAAGCAGAGGAAGCAGAAGAAGTAATTGAAAAAGCAAAAAAATGCAGAGGAAACCGAAGAAGATGAAGACGAAGGAGATATAGAAGTGAAAGAAGAACAAGAGAAACTGTAAGAACAAGAGGAAGAAACAGAAGAATCAGAGGAAAAAGCAAAAATAACAGAAGAATAAGCCGAAAAAGCAGCAATAACAGAAGAAAAAGCCGAAAAAGCAGAAATAACAGAAGAATGAGCTGAAGAAGAAGCAACAATTGAAAAGCAGAAAATGCATTAGAAACAGAATAAGATGAAGAAGAAGAAGAAGAAGAAGAAGAAGGATATGTAGAACTACAAGAAGAAGTAGAAGAACAAGAAGAACAAGAAGAAGAAACATGGGAATAAGAGGAAAAAGCAGAAATAACAAAAGAATAAGCGAAAAGCAGAAATAACAGGAGAATAAGCCGAAATAGCAGAAATAAGAGAAGAATAAGGTGAAGAAAAAGCTGAAGCAGAAGAAGTAAGTGAAAAAGCAGAAAATGCATTAGAAACAGAAGAAGTTGAAAAAGAAGAAAAAAGGAGATGTAGAAATACGAGAGGAACAAGAACTAGGAGACCAAGAAGAACAAGCAGAAGAAACAGAAGAATAAGAGTAAAAAGCAGAAATAACCAAAGAAATAGCCGAAAAAGCAGAAATAACAGAAAATTAAGCTGCGGAGAAGCAGAAGAATTAGAATAAGAGCAAGAAATTGAAACAGGAAACAATGCAGAAGAAACAGAAAGATGAAGAAGAAGAAGGAGACGTAGAATTACAAGAAGAACAAGAGGAGCTAGAAGAACAAGACGAACAAGAAGAAGAAACAGGGGAAGAAGAGGATAAATCAGAAATAACAGATGAGTAAGCCGAAAAAGCAGAAATAACAGAATAAGCTGAATATGAAGCAGAGGAAGCAGAAGAAGTAATTGAAAAAGCAAAAAAATGCAGAGGAAACCGAAGAAGATGAAGACGAAGGAGATATAGAAGTGAAAGAAGAACAAGAGAAACTGTAAGAACAAGAGGAAGAAACAGAAGAATCAGAGGAAAAAGCAAAAATAACAGAAGAATAAGCCGAAAAAGCAGCAATAACAGAAGAAAAAGCCGAAAAAGCAGAAATAACAGAAGAATGAGCTGAAGAAGAAGCAATAATTGAAAAGCAGACAATTCATTAGAAACAGAATAAGATGAAGAAGAAGAAGAAGAAGAAGGATATGTAGAACTACAAGAAGAAGTAGAAGAACAAGAAGAACAAGAAGAAGAAACATGGGAATAAGAGGAAAAAGCAGAAATAACAAAAGAATAAGCGAAAAGCAGAAATAACAGGAGAATAAGCCGAAATAGCAGAAATAAGAGAAGAATAAGGTGAAGAAAAAGCTGAAGCAGAAGAAGTAATTGAAAAAGCAGAAAATGCATTAGAAACAGAAGAAGTTGAAAAAGAAGAAAAAAGGAGATGTAGAAATACGAGAGGAACAAGAACTAGGAGAACAAGAAGAACAAGCAGAAGAAACAGAAGAATAAGAGTAAAAAGCAGAAATAACCAAAGAAATAGCCGAAAAAGCAGAAATAACAGAAATTAAGCTGCGGAGAAGCAGAAGAATCAGAATAAGAGCAAGAAATTGAAACAACAAACAATGCAGAAGAAACAGAAAGATGAAGAAGGGGAAGGAGATGTAGAATTACAAGAAGAACAAGAGGAGCTAGAAGAACAAGACGAACAAGAAGAAGAAACAGGGGAATAAGAGGATAAATCAGAAATAACAGATGAGTAAGCCGAAAAAGCAGAAATAACAAGAATAAGCCGAAAAAGCAGAAATAACAGAATAAGCTGAATTTGAAACAGAGGAAGCAGAAGAAGTAATAGAAAAAGCAAAAATATGCAGAGGAAACCGAAGAAGATGAAGACGAAGGAGATATAGAAGTGAAAGAAGAACAAGAGAAACTGTAAGAACAAGAGGAAGAAAGAGAAGAATCAGAGGAAATAGCAAAAATGACAGAAGAATGAGCCGAAAAAGCAGCAATCACAGAAGAAAAAGTAGAAATAACGGAAGAATAAGCTGAAGAAGAATCAGAAGAAGCAGTAATTGAAAAGCAGAAAATGCATTAGAAACAGAATAAGATGAAGAAGAAGAAGAAGAAGGAGAAGGATATGTAGAACTACTAGAAGAAGTAGAAGAACAAGAAGAACAAGAAGAAGAAACATGGGAATAAGAGGAAAAAGCAGAAATAACAAAAGAATAAGCGAAAAGCAGAAATAACAGGAGAATAAGCCGAAATAGCAGAAATAAGAGAAGAATAAGGTGAAGAAAAAGCTGAAGCAGAAGAAGTAAGTGAAAAAGCAGAAAATGCATTAGAAACAGAAGAAGTTGAAAATGAAGAAAAAAGGAGATGTAGAAATACGAGAGGAACAAGAACTAGGAGAACAAGAAGAACAAGCAGAAGAAACAGAAGAATAAGAGTAAAAAGCAGAAATAACAAAAGAAATAGCCGAAAATGCAGAAATAACAGAAAATTAAGCTGCGGAAAAGCAGAAGAATCAGAATAAGAGCAAGAAATTGAAACAACAAACAATGCAGAAGAAACAGAAAGATGAAGAAGAAGAAGGAGATGTAGAATTACAAGAAGAACAAGAGGAGCTAGAAGAACAAGACGAAGAAGAAGAAGAAACAGGGGAATAAGAGGATAAATCAGAAATAACAGATGAGTAAGCCGAAAAAGCAGAAATAACAAGAATAAGCCGAAAAAGCAGAAATAATAGAATAAGCTGAATATGAAGCAGAGGAAGCAGGAGAATTAATTGAAAAAGCAAAAAAATGCAGAGGAAACCGAAGAAGATGAAGACGAAGGAGATATAGAAGTGAAAGAAGAACAAGAGAAACTGTAAGAACAAGAGGAAGAAACAGAAGAATCAGAGGAAAAAGCAAAAATAACAGAAGAATAAGCCGAAAAAGCAGCAATAACAGAAGAAAAAGCCGAAAAAGCAGAAATAACAGAAGAATGAGCTGAAGAAGAAGCAACAATTGAAAAGCAGAAAATGCATTAGAAACAGAATAAGATGAAGAAGAAGAAGAAGAAGAAGGATATGTAGAACTACAAGAAGAAGTAGAAGAACAAGAAGAACAAGAAGAAGAAACATGGGAATAAGAGGAAAAAGCAGAAATAACAAAAGAATAAGCGAAAAGCAGAAATAACAGGAGAATAAGCCGAAATAGCAGAAATAAGAGAAGAATAAGGTGAAGAAAAAGCTGAAGCAGAAGAAGTAAGTGAAAAAGCAGAAAATGCATTAGAAACAGAAGAAGTTGAAAAAGAAGAAAAAAGGAGATGTAGAAATACGAGAGGAACAAGAACTAGGAGACCAAGAAGAACAAGCAGAAGAAACAGAAGAATAAGAGTAAAAAGCAGAAATAACCAAAGAAATAGCCGAAAAAGCAGAAATAACAGAAATTAAGCTGCGGAGAAGCAGAAGAATCAGAATAAGAGCAAGAAATTGAAACAACAAACAATGCAGAAGAAACAGAAAGATGAAGAAGGGGAAGGAGATGTAGAATTACAAGAAGAACAAGAGGAGCTAGAAGAACAAGACGAACAAGAAGAAGAAACAGGGGAATAAGAGGATAAATCAGAAATAACAGATGAGTAAGCCGAAAAAGCAGAAATAACAAGAATAAGCCGAAAAAGCAGAAATAACAGAATAAGCTGAATTTGAAACAGAGGAAGCAGAAGAAGTAATAGAAAAAGCAAAAATATGCAGAGGAAACCGAAGAAGATGAAGACGAAGGAGATATAGAAGTGAAAGAAGAACAAGAGAAACTGTAAGAACAAGAGGAAGAAAGAGAAGAATCAGAGGAAATAGCAAAAATAACAGAAGAATGAGCCGAAAAAGCAGCAATAACAGAAGAAAAAGCAGAAATAACGGAAGAATAAGCTGAAGAAGAAGCAGAAGAAGCAGTAATTGAAAAGCAGAAAATGCATTAGAAACAGAATAAGATGAAGAAGAAGAAGAAGGAGAAGGATATGTAGAACTACTAGAAGAAGTAGAAGAACAAGAAGAACAAGAAGAAGAAACATGGGAATAAGAGGAAAAAGCAGAAATAACAAAAGAATAAGCGAAAAGCAGAAATAACAGGAGAATAAGCCGAAATAGCAGAAATAAGAGAAGAATAAGGTGAAGAAAAAGCTGAAGCAGAAGAAGTAAGTGAAAAAGCAGAAAATGCATTAGAAACAGAAGAAGTTGAAAAAGAAGAAAAAAGGAGATGTAGAAATACGAGAGGAACAAGAACTAGGAGACCAAGAAGAACAAGCAGAAGAAACAGAAGAATAAGAGTAAAAAGCAGAAATAACCAAAGAAATAGCCGAAAAAGCAGAAATAACAGAAAATTAAGCTGCGGAAGAAGCAGAAGAATCAGAATAAGAGCAAGAAATTGAAACAACAAACAATGCAGAAGAAACAGAAAGATGAAGAAGAAGAAGGAGATGTAGAATTACAAGAAGAACAAGAGGAGCTAGAAGAACAAGACGAACAAGAAGAAGAAACAGGGGAATAAGAGGATAAATCAGAAATAACAGACGAGTAAGCCGAAAAAGCAGAAATAACAAGAATAAGCCGAAAAAGCAGAAATTACAGAATAAGCTGAATATGAAGCAGAGGAAGCAGAAGAAGTAATTGAAAAAGCAAAAAAATGCAGAGGAAACCGAAGAAGATGAAGACGAAGGAGATATAGAAGTGAAAGAAGAACAAGAGAAACTGTAAGAACAAGAGGAAGAAACAGAAGAATCAGAGGAAAAAGCAAAAATAACAGAAGAATGAGCCGAAAAAGCAGCAATAACAGAAGAAAAAGCAGAAATAACAGAAGAATAAGCTGAAGAAGAAGCAGAAGAAGCAGTAATTGAAAAGCAGAAAATGCATTAGAAACAGTATAATATGAAGAAGAAGAAGAAGGAGAAGGAGAAGGATATGTAGAACTACTAGAAGAATTAGAAGAACAAGAAGAACAAGAAGAAGAAACATGGGAATAAGAGGAAAAAGCAGAAATAACAAAAGAATAAGCGAAAAGCAGAAATAACAGGAGAATAACCCGAAATAGCAGAAATAAGAGAAGAATAAGGTGAAGAAAAAGCTGAAGCAGAAGAAGAAGTAATTGAAAAAGCAGAAAATGCATTAGAAACAGAAGAAGTTGAAAAAGAAGAAAAAAGGAGATGTAGAAATACGAGAGGAACAAGAACTAGGAGAACAAGAAGAACAAGCAGAAGAAACAGAAGAATAAGAGTAAAAAGCAGAAATAACCAAAGAAATAGCCGAAAAAGCAGAAATAACAGAAAATTAAGCTGCGGAGAAGCAGAAGAATCAGAATAAGAGCAAGAAATTGAAACAACAAACAATGCAGAAGAAACAGAAACATGATGAAGAAGAAGGAGATGTAGAATTACAAGAAGAACAAGAGGAGCTAGAAGAACAAGACGAACAAGAAGAAGAAACAGGGGAATAAGAGGATAAATCAGAAATAACAGATGAGTAAGCCGAAAAAGCAGAAATAACAGAATAAGCTGAATATGAATCAGAGGAAGCAGAAGAATTAATTGAAAAAGCAAAAAAATGCAGAGGAAACCGAAGAAGATGAAGACGAAGGAGATATAGAAGTGAAAGAAGAACAAGAGAAACTGTAAGAACAAGAGGAAGAAACAGAAGAATCAGAGGAAAAAGCAAAAATAACAGAAGAATAAGCCGAAAAAGCAGCAATAACAGAAGAAAAAGCCGAAAAAGCAGAAATAACAGAAGAATGAGCTGAAGAAGAAGCAACAATTGAAAAGCAGAAAATGCATTAGAAACAGAATAAGATGAAGAAGAAGAAGAAGAAGAAGGATATGTAGAACTACAAGAAGAAGTAGAAGAACAAGAAGAACAAGAAGAAGAAACATGGGAATAAGAGGAAAAAGCAGAAATAACAAAAGAATAAGCGAAAAGCAGAAATAACAGGAGAATAAGCCGAAATAGCAGAAATAAGAGAAGAATAAGGTGAAGAAAAAGCTGAAGCAGAAGAAGTAAGTGAAAAAGCAGAAAATGCATTAGAAACAGAAGAAGTTGAAAAAGAAGAAAAAAGGAGATGTAGAAATACGAGAGGAACAAGAACTAGGAGACCAAGAAGAACAAGCAGAAGAAACAGAAGAATAAGAGTAAAAAGCAGAAATAACCAAAGAAATAGCCGAAAAAGCAGAAATAACAGAAAATTAAGCTGCGGAGAAGCAGAAGAATCAGAATAAGAGCAAGAAATTGAAACAACAAACAATGCAGAAGAAACAGAAAGATGAAGAAGGGGAAGGAGATGTAGAATTACAAGAAGAACAAGAGGAGCTAGAAGAACAAGACGAACAAGAAGAAGAAACAGGGGAATAAGAGGATAAATCAGAAATAACAGATGAGTAAGCCGAAAAAGCAGAAATAACAAGAATAAGCCGAAAAAGCAGAAATAACAGAATAAGCTGAATTTGAAACAGAGGAAGCAGAAGAAGTAATAGAAAAAGCAAAAATATGCAGAGGAAACCGAAGAAGATGAAGACGAAGGAGATATAGAAGTGAAAGAAGAACAAGAGAAACTGTAAGAACAAGAGGACGAAAGAGAAGAATCAGAGGAAATAGCAAAAATAACAGAAGAATGAGCCGAAAAAGTAGCAATAACAGAAGAAAAAGCAGAAATAACGGAAGAATAAGCTGAAGAAGAAGCAGAAGAAGCAGTAATTGAAAAGCAGAAAATGCATTAGAAACAGAATAAGATGAAGAAGAAGAAGAAGGAGAAGGATATGTAGAACTACTAGAAGAAGTAGAAGAACAAGAAGAACAAGAAGAAGAAACATGGGAATAAGAGGAAAAAGCAGAAATAACAAAAGAATAAGCGAAAAGCAGAAATAACAGGAGAATAAGCCGAAATAGCAGAAATAAGAGAAGAATAAGGTGAAGAAAAAGCTGAAGCAGAAGAAGTGAAAAAGCAGAAAATGCATTAGAAACAGAAGAAGTTGAAAAAGAAGAAAAAAGGAGATGTAGAAATGCGAGAGGATCAAGAACTAGGAGACCAAGAAGAACAAGCAGAAGAAACAGAAGAATAAGGGTAAAAAGCAGAAATAACCAAAGAAATAGCCGAAAAAGCAGAAATAACAGAAAATTAAGCTGCGGAAGAAGCAGAAGAATCAGAATAAGAGCAAGAAATTGAAACAACAAACAATGCAGAAGAAACAGAAAGATGAAGAAGAAGAAGGAGATGTAGAATTACAAGAAGAACAAGAGGAGCTAGAAGAACAAGACGAACAAGAAGAAGAAACAGGGGAATAAGAGGATAAATCAGAAATAACAGACGAGTAAGCCGAAAAAGCAGAAATAACAAGAATAAGCCGAAAAAGCAGAAATTACAGAATAAGCTGAATATGAAGCAGAGGAAGCAGAAGAAGTAATTGAAAAAGCAAAAAAATGCAGAGGAAACCGAAGAAGATGAAGACGAAGGAGATATAGAAGTGAAAGAAGAACAAGAGAAACTGTAAGAACAAGAGGAAGAAACAGAAGAATCAGAGGAAAAAGCAAAAATAACAGAAGAATGAGCCGAAAAAGCAGCAATAACAGAAGAAAAAGCAGAAATAACAGAAGAATAAGCTGAAGAAGAAGCAGAAGAAGCAGTAATTGAAAAGCAGAAAATGCATTAGAAACAGTATAAGATGAAGAAGAAGAAGAAGGAGAAGGAGAAGGATATGTAGAACTACTAGAAGAATTAGAAGAACAAGAAGAACAAGAAGAAGAAACATGGGAATAAGAGGAAAAAGCAGAAATAACAAAAGAATAAGCGAAAAGCAGAAATAACAGGAGAATAACCCGAAATAGCAGAAATAAGAGAAGAATAAGGTGAAGAAAAAGCTGAAGCAGAAGAAGAAGTAATTGAAAAAGCAGAAAATGCATTAGAAACAGAAGAAGTTGAAAAAGAAGAAAAAAGGAGATGTAGAAATACGAGAGGAACAAGAACTAGGAGAACAAGAAGAACAAGCAGAAGAAACAGAAGAATAAGAGTAAAAAGCAGAAATAACCAAAGAAATAGCCGAAAAAGCAGAAATAACAGAAAATTAAGCTGCGGAGAAGCAGAAGAATCAGAATAAGAGCAAGAAATTGAAACAACAAACAATGCAGAAGAAACAGAAAGATGATGAAGAAGAAGGAGATGTAGAATTACAAGAAGAACAAGAGGAGCTAGAAGAACAAGACGAACAAGAAGAAGAAACAGGGGAATAAGAGGATAAATCAGAAATAACAGATGAGTAAGCCGAAAAAGCAGAAATAACAGAATAAGCTGAATATGAAGCAGAGGAAGCAGAAGAAGTAATTGAAAAAGCAAAAAAATGCAGAGGAAACAGAAGAAGATGAAGACGAAGGAGATATAGAAGTGAAAGAAGAACAAGAGAAACTGTAAGAACAAGAGGAAGAAACAGAAGAATCAGAGGAAAAAGCAAAAATAACAGAAGAATAAGCCGAAAAAGCAGCAATAACAGAAGAAAAAGCCGAAAAAGCAGAAATAACAGAAGAATGAGCTGAAGAAGAAGCAACAATTGAAAAGCAGAAAATGCATTAGAAACAGAATAAGATGAAGAAGAAGAAGAAGAAGAAGGATATGTAGAACTACAAGAAGAAGTAGAAGAACAAGAAGAACAAGAAGAAGAAACATGGGAATAAGAGGAAAAAGCAGAAATAACAAAAGAATAAGCGAAAAGCAGAAATAACAGGAGAATAAGCCGAAATAGCAGAAATAAGAGAAGAATAAGGTGAAGAAAAAGCTGAAGCAGAAGAAGTAAGTGAAAAAGCAGAAAATGCATTAGAAACAGAAGAAGTTGAAAAAGAAGAAAAAAGGAGATGTAGAAATACGAGAGGAACAAGAACTAGGAGAACAAGAAGAACAAGCAGAAGAAACAGAAGAATAAGAGTAAAAAGCAGAAATAACCAAAGAAATAGCCGAAAATGCAGAAATAACAGAAAATTAAGCTGCGGAAAAGCAGAAGAATCAGAATAAGAGCAAGAAATTGAAACAACAAACAATGCAGAAGAAACAGAAAGATGAAGAAGAAGAAGGAGATGTAGAATTACAAGAAGAACAAGAGGAGCTAGAAGAACAAGACGAACAAGAAGAAGAAACAGGGGAATAAGAGGATAAATCAGAAATAACAGATGAGTAATCCGAAAAAGCAGAAATAACAAGAATAAGCCGAAAAAGCAGAAATAATAGAATAAGCTGAATATGAAGCAGAGGAAGCAGGAGAAGTAATTGAAAAAGCAAAAAAATGCAGGGAAACCGAAGAAGATGAAGACGAAGGAGATATAGAAGTGAAAGAAGAACAAGAGAAACTGTAAGAACAAGAGGAAGAAACAGAAGAATCAGAGGAAAAAGCAAAAATAACAGAAGAATAAGCCGAAAAAGCAGCAATAACAGAAGAAAAAGCCGAAAAAGCAGAAATAACAGAAGAATGAGCTGAAGAAGAAGCAACAATTGAAAAGCAGAAAATGCATTAGAAACAGAATAAGATGAAGAAGAAGAAGAAGAAGAAGGATATGTAGAACTACAAGAAGAAGTAGAAGAACAAGAAGAACAAGAAGAAGAAACATGGGAATAAGAGGAAAAAGCAGAAATAACAAAAGAATAAGCGAAAAGCAGAAATAACAGGAGAATAAGCCGAAATAGCAGAAATAAGAGAAGAATAAGGAGAAGAAAAAGCTGAAGCAGAAGAAGAAGTAAGTGAAAAAGAAGAAAATGCATTAGAAACAGAAGAAGTTGAAAAAGAAGAAAAAAGGAGATGTAGAAATACGAGAGGAACAAGAACTAGGAGAACAAGAAGAACAAGCAGAAGAAACAGAAGAATAAGAGTAAAAAGCAGAAATAACCAAAGAAATAGCCGAAAATGCAGAAATAACAGAAAATTAAGCTGCGGAGAAGCAGAAGAATCAGAATAAGAGCAAGAAATTGAAACAACAAACAATGCAGAAGAAACAGAAAGATGATGAAGAAGAAGGAGATGTAGAATTACAAGAAGAACAAGAGGAGCTAGAAGAACAAGACGAAGAAGAAGAAGAAACAGGGGAATAAGAGGATAAATCAGAAATAACAGATGAGTAAGCCGAAAAAGCAGTAATAACAAGAATAAGCCGAAAAAGCAGAAATAACAGAATAAGCTGAATATGAAACAGAGGAAGCAGAAGAAGTAATAGAAAAAGCAAAAATATGCAGAGGAAACCGAAGAAGATGAAGACGAAGGAGATATAGAAGTGAAAGAAGAACAAGAGAAACTGTAAGAACAAGAGGAAGAAAGAGAAGAATCAGAGGAAATAGCCAAAATAACAGAAGAATGAGCCGAAAAAGCAGCAATAACAGAAGAAAAAGCAGAAATAACGGAAGAATAAGCAGAAGAAGAAGCAGAAGAAGCAGTAATTGAAAAGCAGAAAATGCATTAGAAACAGAATAAGATGAAGAAGAAGAAGAAGGAGAAGGATATGTAGAACTACTAGAAGAAGTAGAAGAACAAGAAGAACAAGAAACATGGGAATAAGAGGAAAAAGCAGAAATAACAAAAGAATAAGCGAAAAGCAGAAATAACAGGAGAATAAGCGAAATAGCAGAAATAAGAGAAGAATAAGGTGAAGAAAAAGCTGAAGCAGAAGAAGAAGGAATTGAAAAAGCAGAAAATGCATTAGAAACAGAAGAAGTTGAAAAAGAAGAAAAAAGGAGATGTAGAAATACGAGAGGAACAAGAACTAGGAGACCAAGAAGAACAAGCAGAAGAAACAGAAGAATAAGAGTAAAAAGCAGAAATAACCAAAGAAATAGCCGAAAAAGCAGAAATAAAAGAAAATTAAGCTGCGGAAGAAGCAGAAGAATCAGAATAAGAGCAAGAAATTGAAAAAAGAAACAATGCAGAAGAAACAGAAAGATGAAGAAGAAGAAGGAGATGTAGAATTACAAGAAGAACAAGAGGAGCTAGAAGAACAAGACGAACAAGAAGAAGAAACAGGGGAATAAGAGGATAAATCAGAAATAACAGACGAGTAAGCCGAAAAAGCAGAAATAACAAGAATAAGCCGAAAAAGCAGAAATTACAGAATAAGCTGAATATGAAGCAGAGGAAGCAGAAGAAGTAATTGAAAAAGTAAAAAAATGCAGAGGAAACTGAAGAAGATGAAGACGAAGGAGATATAGAAGTGAAAGAAGAACAAGAGAAACTGTAAGAACAAGAGGAAGAAACAGAAGAATCAGAGGAAAAAGCAAAAATAACAGAAGAATGAGCCGAAAAAGCAGCAATAACAGAAGAAAAAGCAGAAATAACAGAAGAATAAGCTGAAGAAGAAGCAGAAGAAGCAGTAATTGAAAAGCAGAAAATGCATTAGAAACAGTATAAGATGAAGAAGAAGAAGGAGAAGGAGAAGGATATGTAGAACTACTAGAAGAATTAGAAGAACAAGAAGAACAAGAAGAAGAAACATGGGAATAAGAGGAAAAAGCAGAAATAACAAAAGAATAAGCGAAAAGCAGAAATAACAGGAGAATAACCCGAAATAGCAGAAATAAGAGAAGAATAAGGTGAAGAAAAAGCTGAAGCAGAAGAAGAAGTAATTGAAAAAGCAGAAAATGCATTAGAAACAGAAGAAGTTGAAAAAGAAGAAAAAAGGAGATGTAGAAATACGAGAGGAACAAGAACTAGGAGACCAAGAAGAACAAGCAGAAGAAACAGAATAAGAGTAAAAATCAGAAATAACCAAAGAAATAGCCAAAAAAGCAGAAATAACAGAAAATTAAGCTGCGGAGAAGCAGAAGAATCAGAATAAGAGCAAGAAATTGAAACAACAAACAATGCAGAAGAAACAGAAAGATGATGAAGAAGAAGGAGATGTAGAATTACAAGAAGAACAAGAGGAGCTAGAGGAACAAGACGAACAAGAAGAAGAAACAGGGGAATAAGAGGATAAATCAGAAATAACAGATGAGTAAGCCGAAAAAGCAGAAATAACAAGAATAAGCCGAAAAAGCAGAAATAATAGAATAAGCTGAATATGAAGCAGAGGGAGCAGAAGAAGTAATTGAAAAAGCAAAAAAATGCAGAGGAAACCGAAGAAGATGAAGACGAAGGAGATATAGAAGTGAAAGAAGAACAAGAGAAACTGTAAGAACAAGAGGAAGAAACAGAAGAATCAGAGGAAAAAGCAAAAATAACAGAAGAATAAGCCGAAAAAGCAGCAATAACAGAAGAAAAAGCCGAAAAAGCAGAAATAACAGAAGAATGAGCTGAAGAAGAAGCAACAATTGAAAAGCAGAAAATGCATTAGAAACAGAATAAGATGAAGAAGAAGAAGAAGAAGAAGGATATGTAGAACTACAAGAAGAAGTAGAAGAACAAGAAGAAGAAACATGGGAATAAGAGGAAAAAGCAGAAATAACAAAAGAATAAGCGAAAAGCAGAAATAACAGGAGAATAAGCCGAAATAGCAGAAATAAGAGAAGAATAAGGTGAAGAAAAAGCTGAAGCAGAAGAAGTAAGTGAAAAAGCAGAAAATGCATTAGAAACAGAAGAAGTTGAAAAAGAAGAAAAAAGGAGATGTAGAAATACGAGAGGAACAAGAACTAGGAGACCAAGAAGAACAAGCAGAAGAAACAGAAGAATAAGAGTAAAAAGCAGAAATAACCAAAGAAATAGCCGAAAAAGCAGAAATAACAGAATATTAAGCTGCGGAAGAAGCAGAAGAATCAGAATAAGAGCAAGAAATTGAAACAACAAACAATGCAGAAGAAACAGAAAGATGAAGAAGAAGAAGGAGATGTAGAATTACAAGAAGAACAAGAGGAGCTAGAAGAACAAGACGAACAAGAAGAAGAAACAGGGGAATAAGAGGATAAATCAGAAATAACAGACGAGTAAGCCGAAAAAGCAGAAATAACAAGAATAAGCCGAAAAAGCAGAAATTACAGAATAAGCTGAATATGAAGCAGAGGAAGCAGAAGAAGTAATTGAAAAAGCAAAAAAATGCAGAGGAAACCGAAGAAGATGAAGACGAAGGAGATATAGAAGTGAAAGAAGAACAAGAGAAACTGTAAGAACAAGAGGAAGAAACAGAAGAATCAGAGGAAAAAGCAAAAATAACAGAAGAATGAGCCGAAAAAGCAGCAATAACAGAAGAAAAAGCAGAAATAACAGAAGAATAAGCTGAAGAAGAAGCAGAAGAAGCAGTAATTGAAAAGCAGAAAATGCATTAGAAACAGTATAATATGAAGAAGAAGAAGAAGGAGAAGGAGAAGGATATGTAGAACTACTAGAAGAATTAGAAGAACAAGAAGAACAAGAAGAAGAAACATGGGAATAAGAGGAAAAAGCAGAAATAACAAAAGAATAAGCGAAAAGCAGAAATAACAGGAGAATAACCCGAAATAGCAGAAATAAGAGAAGAATAAGGTGAAGAAAAAGCTGAAGCAGAAGAAGAAGTAATTGAAAAAGCAGAAAATGCATTAGAAACAGAAGAAGTTGAAAAAGAAGAAAAAAGGAGATGTAGAAATACGAGAGGAACAAGAACTAGGAGAACAAGAAGAACAAGCAGAAGAAACAGAAGAATAAGAGTAAAAAGCAGAAATAACCAAAGAAATAGCCGAAAAAGCAGAAATAACAGAAAATTAAGCTGCGGAGAAGCAGAAGAATCAGAATAAGAGCAAGAAATTGAAACAACAAACAATGCAGAAGAAACAGAAAGATGATGAAGAAGAAGGAGATGTAGAATTACAAGAAGAACAAGAGGAGCTAGAAGAACAAGACGAACAAGAAGAAGAAACAGGGGAATAAGAGGATAAATCAGAAATAACAGATGAGTAAGCCGAAAAAGCAGAAATAACAGAATAAGCTGAATATGAATCAGAGGAAGCAGAAGAATTAATTGAAAAAGCAAAAAAATGCAGAGGAAACCGAAGAAGATGAAGACGAAGGAGATATAGAAGTGAAAGAAGAACAAGAGAAACTGTAAGAACAAGAGGAAGAAACAGAAGAATCAGAGGAAAATCAAAAATAACAGAAGAATAAGCGGAAAAAGCAGCAATAACAGAAGAAAAAGCCGAAAAAGCAGAAATAACAGAAGAATGAGCTGAAGAAGAAGCAACAATTGAAAAGCAGAAAATGCATTAGAAACAGAATAAGATGAAGAAGAAGAAGAAGAAGAAGGATATGTAGAACTACAAGAAGAAGTAGAAGAACAAGAAGAACAAGAAGAAGAAACATGGGAATAAGAGGAAAAAGCAGAAATAACAAAAGAATAAGCGAAAAGCAGAAATAACAGGAGAATAAGCCGAAATAGCAGAAATAAGAGAAGAATAAGGTGAAGAAAAAGCTGAAGCAGAAGAAGTAAGTGAAAAAGCAGAAAATGCATTAGAAACAGAAGAAGTTGAAAAAGAAGAAAAAAGGAGATGTAGAAATACGAGAGGAACAAGAACTAGGAGACCAAGAAGAACAAGCAGAAGAAACAGAAGAATAAGAGTAAAAAGCAGAAATAACCAAAGAAATAGCCGAAAAAGCAGAAATAACAGAAAATTAAGCTGCGGAGAAGCAGAAGAATCAGAATAAGAGCAAGAAATTGAAACAACAAACAATGCAGAAGAAACAGAAAGATGAAGAAGGGGAAGGAGATGTAGAATTACAAGAAGAACAAGAGGAGCTAGAAGAACAAGACGAACAAGAAGAAGAAACAGGGGAATAAGAGGATAAATCAGAAATAACAGATGAGTAAGCCGAAAAAGCAGAAATAACAAGAATAAGCCGAAAAAGCAGAAATAACAGAATAAGCTGAATTTGAAACAGAGGAAGCAGAAGAAGTAATAGAAAAAGCAAAAATATGCAGAGGAAACCGAAGAAGATGAAGACGAAGGAGATATAGAAGTGAAAGAAGAACAAGAGAAACTGTAAGAACAAGAGGAAGAAAGAGAAGAATCAGAGGAAATAGCAAAAATAACAGAAGAATGAGCCGAAAAAGCAGCAATAACAGAAGAAAAAGCAGAAATAACGGAAGAATAAGCTGAAGAAGAAGTAGAAGAAGCAGTAATTGAAAAGCAGAAAATGCATTAGAAACAGAATAAGATGAAGAAGAAGAAGAAGGAGAAGGATATGTAGAACTACTAGAAGAAGTAGAAGAACAAGAAGAACAAGAAGAAGAAACATGGGAATAAGAGGAAAAAGCAGAAATAACAAAAGAATAAGCGAAAAGCAGAAATAACAGGAGAATAAGCCGAAATAGCAGAAATAAGAGAAGAATAAGGTGAAGAAAAAGCTGAAGCAGAAGAAGTAAGTGAAAAAGCAGAAAATGCATTAGAAACAGAAGAAGTTGAAAAAGAAGAAAAAAGGAGATGTAGAAATACGAGAGGAACAAGAACTAGGAGAACAAGAAGAACAAGCAGAAGAAACAGAAGAATAAGAGTAAAAAGCAGAAATAACCAAAGAAATAGCCGAAAATGCAGAAATAACAGAAAATTAAGCTGCGGAAAAGCAGAAGAATCAGAATAAGAGCAAGAAATTGAAACAACAAACAATGCAGAAGAAACAGAAAGATGAAGAAGAAGGAGATGTAGAATTACAAGAAGAACAAGGGGAGCTAGAAGAACAAGACGAACAAGAAGAAGAAACAGGGGAATAAGAGGATAAATCAGAAATAACAGATGAGTAATCCGAAAAAGCAGAAATAACAAGAATAAGCCGAAAAAGCAGAAATAATAGAATAAGCTGAATATGAAGCAGAGGAAGCAGGAGAAGTAATTGAAAAAGCAAAAAAATGCAGGGAAACCGAAGAAGATGAAGACGAAGGAGATATAGAAGTGAAAGAAGAACAAGAGAAACTGTAAGAACAAGAGGAAGAAACAGAAGAATCAGAGGAAAAAGCAAAAATAACAGAAGAATAAGCCGAAAAAGCAGCAATAACAGAAGAAAAAGCCGAAAAAGCAGAAATAACAGAAGAATGAGCTGAAGAAGAAGCAACAATTGAAAAGCAGAAAATGCATTAGAAACAGAATAAGATGAAGAAGAAGAAGAAGAAGAAGAAGGATATGTAGAACTACAAGAAGAAGTAGAAGAACAAGAAGAACAAGAAGAAGAAACATGGGAATAAGAGGAAAAAGCAGAAATAACAAAAGAATAAGCGAAAAGCAGAAATAACAGGAGAATAAGCCGAAATAGCAGAAATAAGAGAAGAATAAGGTGAAGAAAAAGCTGAAGCAGAAGAAGAAGTAAGTGAAAAAGAAGAAAATGCATTAGAAACAGAAGAAGTTGAAAAAGAAGAAAAAAGGAGATGTAGAAATACGAGAGGAACAAGAACTAGGAGAACAAGAAGAACAAGCAGAAGAAACAGAAGAATAAGAGTAAAAAGCAGAAATAACCAAAGAAATAGCCGAAAATGCAGAAATAACAGAAAATTAAGCTGCGGAGAGGCAGAAGAATCAGAATAAGAGCAAGAAATTGAAACAACAAACAATGCAGAAGAAACAGAAAGATGATGAAGAAGAAGGAGATGTAGAATTACAAGAAGAACAAGAGGAGCTAGAAGAACAAGACGAAGAAGAAGAAGAAACAGGGGAATAAGAGGATAAATCAGAAATAACAGATGAGTAAGCCGAAAAAGCAGTAATAACAAGAATAAGCCGAAAAAGCAGAAATAACAGAATAAGCTGAATAGGAAACAGAGGAAGCAGAAGAAGTAATTGAAAAAGCAAAAATATGCAGAGGAAACCGAAGAAGATGAAGACGAAGGAGATATAGAAGTGAAAGAAGAACAAGAGAAACTGTAAGAACAAGAGGAAGAAAGAGAAGAATCAGAGGAAATAGCCAAAATAACAGAAGAATGAGCCGAAAAAGCAGCAATAACAGAAGAAAAAGCAGAAATAACGGAAGAATAAGCAGAAGAAGAAGCAGAAGAAGCAGTAATTGAAAAGCAGAAAATGTATTAGAAACAGAATAAGATGAAGAAGAAGAAGAAGGAGAAGGATATGTAGAACTACTAGAAGAAGTAGAAGAACAAGGAGAACAAGAAACATGGGAATAAGAGGAAAAAGCAGAAATAACAAAAGAATAAGCGAAAAGCAGAAATAACAGGAGAATAAGCCGAAATAGCAGAAATAAGAGAAGAATAAGGTGAAGAAAAAGCTGAAGCAGAAGAAGAAGGAATTGAAAAAGCAGAAAATGCATTAGAAACAGAAGAAGTTGAAAAAGAAGAAAAAAGGAGATGTAGAAATACGAGAGGAACAAGAACTAGGAGACCAAGAAGAACAAGCAGAAGAAACAGAAGAATAAGAGTAAAAAGCAGAAATAACCAAAGAAATAGCCGAAAAAGCAGAAATAAAAGAAAATTAAGCTGCGGAAGAAGCAGAAGAATCAGAATAAGAGCAAGAAATTGAAAAAAGAAACAATGCAGAAGAAACAGAAAGATGAAGAAGAAGAAGGAGATGTAGAATTACAAGAAGAACAAGAGGAGCTAGAAGAACAAGACGAACAAGAAGAAGAAACAGGGGAATAAGAGGATAAATCAGAAATAACAGACGAGTAAGCCGAAAAAGCAGAAATAACAAGAATAAGCCGAAAAAGCAGAAATTACAGAATAAGCTGAATATGAAGCAGAGGAAGCAGAAGAAGTAATTGAAAAAGTAAAAAAATGCAGAGGAAACTGAAGAAGATGAAGACGAAGGAGATATAGAAGTGAAAGAAGAACAAGAGAAACTGTAAGAACAAGAGGAAGAAACAGAAGAATCAGAGGAAAAAGCAAAAATAACAGAAGAATGAGCCGAAAAAGCAGCAATAACAGAAGAAAAAGCAGAAATAACAGAAGAATAAGCTGAAGAAGAAGCAGAAGAAGCAGTAATTGAAAAGCAGAAAATGCATTAGAAACAGTATAAGATCAAGAAGAAGAAGAAGGAGAAGGAGAAGGATATGTAGAACTACTAGAAGAATTAGAAGAACAAGAAGAACAAGAAGAAGAAACATGGGAATAAGAGGAAAAAGCAGAAATAACAAAAGAATAAGCGAAAAGCAGAAATAACAGGAGAATAACCCGAAATAGCAGAAATAAGAGAAGAATAAGGTGAAGAAAAAGCTGAAGCAGAAGAAGAAGTAATTGAAAAAGCAGAAAATGCATTAGAAACAGAAGAAGTTGAAAAAGAAGAAAAAAGGAGATGTAGAAATACGAGAGGAACAAGAACTAGGAGACCAAGAAGAACAAGCAGAAGAAACAGAATAAGAGTAAAAATCAGAAATAACCAAAGAAATAGCCAAAAAAGCAGAAATAACAGAAAATTAAGCTGCGGAGAAGCAGAAGAATCAGAATAAGAGCAAGAAATTGAAACAACAAACAATGCAGAAGAAACAGAAAGATGATGAAGAAGAAGGAGATGTAGAATTACAAGAAGAACAAGAGGAGCTAAGAGGATAAATCAGAAATAACAGATGAGTAAGCCGAAAAAGCAGAAATAACAAGAATAAGCCGAAAAAGCAGAAATAATAGAATAAGCTGAATATGAAGCAGAGGAAGCAGAAGAAGTAATTGAAAAAGCAAAAAAATGCAGAGGAAACCGAAGAAGATGAAGACGAAGGAGATATAGAAGTGAAAGAAGAACAAGAGAAACTGTAAGAACAAGAGGAAGAAACAGAAGAATCAGAGGAAAAAGCAAAAATAACAGAAGAATAAGCCGAAAAAGCAGCAATAACAGAAGAAAAAGCCGAAAAAGCAGAAATAACAGAAGAATGAGCTGAAGAAGAAGTAACAATTGAAAAGCAGAAAATGCATTAGAAACAGAATAAGATGAAGAAGAAGAAGAAGAAGAAGGATATGTAGAACTACAAGAAGAAGTAGAAGAACAAGAAGAAGAAACATGGGAATAAGAGGAAAAAGCAGAAATAACAAAAGAATAAGCGAAAAGCAGAAATAACAGGAGAATAAGCCGAAATAGCAGAAATAAGAGAAGAATAAGGTGAAGAAAAAGCTGAAGCAGAAGAAGTAAGTGAAAAAGCAGAAAATGCATTAGAAACAGAAGAAGTTGAAAAAGAAGAAAAAAGGAGATGTAGAAATACGAGAGGAACAAGAACTAGGAGAACAAGAAGAACAAGCAGAAGAAAAAGAAGAATAAGAGTAAAAAGCAGAAATAACCAAAGAAATAGCCGAAAAAGCAGAAATAACAGAAAATTAAGCTGCGGAGAAGCAGAAGAATCAGAATAAGAGCAAGAAATTGAAACAACAAACAATGCAGAAGAAACAGAAAGATGATGAAGAAGAAGGAGATGTAGAATTACAAGAAGAACAAGAGGAGCTAGAAGAACAAGACGAACAAGAAGAAGAAACAGGGGAATAAGAGGATAAATCAGAAATAACAGATGAGTAAGCCGAAAAAGCAGAAATAACAAGAATAAGCCGAAAAAGCAGAAATAACAGAATAAGCTGAATATGAAACAGAGGAAGCAGAAGAAGTAATAGAAAAAGCAAAAATATGCAGAGGAAACCGAAGAAGATGAAGACGAAGGAGATATAGAAGTGAAAGAAGAACAAGAGAAACTGTAAGAACAAGAGGAAGAAAGAGAAGAATCAGAGGAAATAGCAAAAATAACAGAAGAATGAGCCGAAAAAGCAGCAATAACAGAAGAAAAAGCAGAAATAACGGAAGAATAAGCTGAAGAAGAAGCAGAAGAAGCAGTAATTGAAAAGCAGAAAATGCATTAGAAACAGAATAAGATGAAGAAGAAGAAGAAGGAGAAGGATATGTAGAACTACTAGAAGAAGTAGAAGAACAAGAAGAACAAGAAGAAGAAACATGGGAATAAGAGGAAAAAGCAGAAATAACAAAAGAATAAGCGAAAAGCAGAAATAACAGGAGAATAAGCGAAATAGCAGAAAGAAGAGAAGAATAAGGTGAAGAAAAAGCTGAAGCAGAAGAAGAAGGAATTGAAAAAGCAGAAAATGCATTAGAAACAGAAGAAGTTGAAAAAGAAGAAAAAAGGAGATGTAGAAATACGAGAGGAACAAGAACTAGGAGAACAAGAAGAACAAGCAGAAGAAACAGAAGAATAAGAGTAAAAAGCAGAAATAACCAAAGAAATAGCCGAAAAAGCAGAAATAACAGAAAATTAAGCTGCGGAGAAGCAGAAGAATCAGAATAAGAGCAAGAAATTGAAACAACAAACAATGCAGAAGAAACAGAAAGATGATGAAGAAGAAGGAGATGTAGAATTACAAGAAGAACAAGAGGAGCTAGAAGAACAAGACGAACAAGAAGAAGAAACAGGGGAATAAGAGGATAAATCAGAAATAACAGATGAGTAAGCCGAAAAAGCAGAAATAACAGAATAAGCTGAATATGAATCAGAGGAAGCAGAAGAATTAATTGAAAAAGCAAAAAAATGCAGAGGAAACCGAAGAAGATGAAGACGAAGGAGATATAGAAGTGAAAGAAGAACAAGAGAAACTGTAAGAACAAGAGGAAGAAACAGAAGAATCAGAGGAAAATCAAAAATAACAGAAGAATAAGCGGAAAAAGCAGCAATAACAGAAGAAAAAGCCGAAAAAGCAGAAATAACAGAAGAATGAGCTGAAGAAGAAGCAACAATTGAAAAGCAGAAAATGCATTAGAAACAGAATAAGATGAAGAAGAAGAAGAAGAAGAAGGATATGTAGAACTACAAGAAGAAGTAGAAGAACAAGAAGAACAAGAAGAAGAAACATGGGAATAAGAGGAAAAAGCAGAAATAACAAAAGAATAAGCGAAAAGCAGAAATAACAGGAGAATAAGCCGAAATAGCAGAAATAAGAGAAGAATAAGGTGAAGAAAAAGCTGAAGCAGAAGAAGTAAGTGAAAAAGCAGAAAATGCATTAGAAACAGAAGAAGTTGAAAAAGAAGAAAAAAGGAGATGTAGAAATACGAGAGGAACAAGAACTAGGAGACCAAGAAGAACAAGCAGAAGAAACAGAAGAATAAGAGTAAAAAGCAGAAATAACCAAAGAAATAGCCGAAAAAGCAGAAATAACAGAAAATTAAGCTGCGGAGAAGCAGAAGAATCAGAATAAGAGCAAGAAATTGAAACAACAAACAATGCAGAAGAAACAGAAAGATGAAGAAGGGGAAGGAGATGTAGAATTACAAGAAGAACAAGAGGAGCTAGAAGAACAAGACGAACAAGAAGAAGAAACAGGGGAATAAGAAGATAAATCAGAAATAACAGATGAGTAAGCCGAAAAAGCAGAAATAACAAGAATAAGCCGAAAAAGCAGAAATAACAGAATAAGCTGAATTTGAAACAGAGGAAGCAGAAGAAGTAATAGAAAAAGCAAAAATATGCAGAGGAAACCGAAGAAGATGAAGACGAAGGAGATATAGAAGTGAAAGAAGAACAAGAGAAACTGTAAGAACAAGAGGAAGAAAGAGAAGAATCAGAGGAAATAGCAAAAATAACAGAAGAATGAGCCGAAAAAGCAGCAATAACAGAAGAAAAAGCAGAAATAACGGAAGAATAAGCTGAAGAAGAAGTAGAAGAAGCAGTAATTGAAAAGCAGAAAATGCATTAGAAACAGAATAAGATGAAGAAGAAGAAGAAGGAGAAGGATATGTAGAACTACTAGAAGAAGTAGAAGAACAAGAAGAACAAGAAGAAGAAACATGGGAATAAGAGGAAAAAGCAGAAATAACAAAAGAATAAGCGAAAAGCAGAAATAACAGGAGAATAAGCCGAAATAGCAGAAATAAGAGAAGAATAAGGTGAAGAAAAAGCTGAAGCAGAAGAAGTAAGTGAAAAAGCAGAAAATGCATTAGAAACAGAAGAAGTTGAAAAAGAAGAAAAAAGGAGATGTAGAAATACGAGAGGAACAAGAACTAGGAGAACAAGAAGAACAAGCAGAAGAAACAGAAGAATAAGAGTAAAAAGCAGAAATAACCAAAGAAATAGCCGAAAATGCAGAAATAACAGAAAATTAAGCTGCGGAAAAGCAGAAGAATCAGAATAAGAGCAAGAAATTGAAACAACAAACAATGCAGAAGAAACAGAAAGATGAAGAAGAAGAAGGAGATGTAGAATTACAAGAAGAACAAGGGGAGCTAGAAGAACAAGACGAACAAGAAGAAGAAACAGGGGAATAAGAGGATAAATCAGAAATAACAGATGAGTAATCCGAAAAAGCAGAAATAACAAGAATAAGCCGAAAAAGCAGAAATAATAGAATAAGCTGAATATGAAGCAGAGGAAGCAGGAGAAGTAATTGAAAAAGCAAAAAAATGCAGGGAAACCGAAGAAGATGAAGACGAAGGAGATATAGAAGTGAAAGAAGAACAAGAGAAACTGTAAGAACAAGAGGAAGAAACAGAAGAATCAGAGGAAAAAGCAAAAATAACAGAAGAATAAGCCGAAAAAGCAGCAATAACAGAAGAAAAAGCCGAAAAAGCAGAAATAACAGAAGAATGAGCTGAAGAAGAAGCAACAATTGAAAAGCAGAAAATGCATTAGAAACAGAATAAGATGAAGAAGAAGAAGAAGAAGAAGAAGGATATGTAGAACTACAAGAAGAAGTAGAAGAACAAGAAGAACAAGAAGAAGAAACATGGGAATAAGAGGAAAAAGCAGAAATAACAAAAGAATAAGCGAAAAGCAGAAATAACAGGAGAATAAGCCGAAATAGCAGAAATAAGAGAAGAATAAGGTGAAGAAAAAGCTGAAGCAGAAGAAGAAGTAAGTGAAAAAGAAGAAAATGCATTAGAAACAGAAGAAGTTGAAAAAGAAGAAAAAAGGAGATGTAGAAATACGAGAGGAACAAGAACTAGGAGAACAAGAAGAACAAGCAGAAGAAACAGAAGAATAAGAGTAAAAAGCAGAAATAACCAAAGAAATAGCCGAAAATGCAGAAATAACAGAAAATTAAGCTGCGGAGAGGCAGAAGAATCAGAATAAGAGCAAGAAATTGAAACAACAAACAATGCAGAAGAAACAGAAAGATGATGAAGAAGAAGGAGATGTAGAATTACAAGAAGAACAAGAGGAGCTAGAAGAACAAGACGAAGAAGAAGAAGAAACAGGGGAATAAGAGGATAAATCAGAAATAACAGATGAGTAAGCCGAAAAAGCAGTAATAACAAGAATAAGCCGAAAAAGCAGAAATAACAGAATAAGCTGAATAGGAAACAGAGGAAGCAGAAGAAGTAATTGAAAAAGCAAAAATATGCAGAGGAAACCGAAGAAGATGAAGACGAAGGAGATATAGAAGTGAAAGAAGAACAAGAGAAACTGTAAGAACAAGAGGAAGAAAGAGAAGAATCAGAGGAAATAGCAAAAATAACAGAAGAATGAGCCGAAAAAGCAGCAATAACAGAAGAAAAAGCAGAAATAACGGAAGAATAAGCAGAAGAAGAAGCAGAAGAAGCAGTAATTGAAAAGCAGAAAATGTATTAGAAACAGAATAAGATGAAGAAGAAGAAGAAGGAGAAGGATATGTAGAACTACTAGAAGAAGTAGAAGAACAAGAAGAACAAGAAACATGGGAATAAGAGGAAAAAGCAGAAATAACAAAAGAATAAGCGAAAAGCAGAAATAACAGGAGAATAAGCCGAAATAGCAGAAATAAGAGAAGAATAAGGTGAAGAAAAAGCTGAAGCAGAAGAAGAAGGAATTGAAAAAGCAGAAAATGCATTAGAAACAGAAGAAGTTGAAAAAGAAGAAAAAAGGAGATGTAGAAATACGAGAGGAACAAGAACTAGGAGACCAAGAAGAACAAGCAGAAGAAACAGAAGAATAAGAGTAAAAAGCAGAAATAACCAAAGAAATAGCCGAAAAAGCAGAAATAAAAGAAAATTAAGCTGCGGAAGAAGCAGAAGAATCAGAATAAGAGCAAGAAATTGAAAAAAGAAACAATGCAGAAGAAACAGAAAGATGAAGAAGAAGAAGGAGATGTAGAATTACAAGAAGAACAAGAGGAGCTAGAAGAACAAGACGAACAAGAAGAAGAAACAGGGGAATAAGAGGATAAATCAGAAATAACAGACGAGTAAGCCGAAAAAGCAGAAATAACAAGAATAAGCCGAAAAAGCAGAAATTACAGAATAAGCTGAATATGAAGCAGAGGAAGCAGAAGAAGTAATTGAAAAAGTAAAAAAATGCAGAGGAAACTGAAGAAGATGAAGACGAAGGAGATATAGAAGTGAAAGAAGAACAAGAGAAACTGTAAGAACAAGAGGAAGAAACAGAAGAATCAGAGGAAAAAGCAAAAATAACAGAAGAATGAGCCGAAAAAGCAGCAATAACAGAAGAAAAAGCAGAAATAACAGAAGAATAAGCTGAAGAAGAAGCAGAAGAAGCAGTAATTGAAAAGCAGAAAATGCATTAGAAACAGTATAAGATCAAGAAGAAGAAGAAGGAGAAGGAGAAGGATATGTAGAACTACTAGAAGAATTAGAAGAACAAGAAGAACAAGAAGAAGAAACATGGGAATAAGAGGAAAAAGCAGAAATAACAAAAGAATAAGCGAAAAGCAGAAATAACAGGAGAATAACCCGAAATAGCAGAAATAAGAGAAGAATAAGGTGAAGAAAAAGCTGAAGCAGAAGAAGAAGTAATTGAAAAAGCAGAAAATGCATTAGAAACAGAAGAAGTTGAAAAAGAAGAAAAAAGGAGATGTAGAAATACGAGAGGAACAAGAACTAGGAGACCAAGAAGAACAAGCAGAAGAAACAGAATAAGAGTAAAAATCAGAAATAACCAAAGAAATAGCCAAAAAAGCAGAAATAACAGAAAATTAAGCTGCGGAGAAGCAGAAGAATTAGAATAAGAGCAAGAAATTGAAACAACAAACAATGCAGAAGAAACAGAAAGATGATGAAGAAGAAGGAGATGTAGAATTACAAGAAGAACAAGAGGAGCTAAGAGGATAAATCAGAAATAACAGATGAGTAAGCCGAAAAAGCAGAAATAACAAGAATAAGCCGAAAAAGCAGAAATAATAGAATAAGCTGAATATGAAGCAGAGGAAGCAGAAGAAGTAATTGAAAAAGCAAAAAAATGCAGAGGAAACCGAAGAAGATGAAGACGAAGGAGATATAGAAGTGAAAGAAGAACAAGAGAAACTGTAAGAACAAGAGGAAGAAACAGAAGAATCAGAGGAAAAAGCAAAAATAACAGAAGAATAAGCCGAAAAAGCAGCAATAACAGAAGAAAAAGCCGAAAAAGCAGAAATAACAGAAGAATGAGCTGAAGAAGAAGTAACAATTGAAAAGCAGAAAATGCATTAGAAACAGAATAAGATGAAGAAGAAGAAGAAGAAGAAGGATATGTAGAACTACAAGAAGAAGTAGAAGAACAAGAAGAAGAAACATGGGAATAAGAGGAAAAAGCAGAAATAACAAAAGAATAAGCGAAAAGCAGAAATAACAGGAGAATAAGCCGAAATAGCAGAAATAAGAGAAGAATAAGGTGAAGAAAAAGCTGAAGCAGAAGAAGAGGTAATTGAAAAAGCAGAAAATGCATTAGAAACAGAAGAAGTTGAAAAAGAAGAAAAAAGGAGATGTAGAAATACGAGAGGAACAAGAACTAGGAGAACAAGAAGAACAAGCAGAAGAAAAAGAAGAATAAGAGTAAAAAGCAGAAATAACCAAAGAAATAGCCGAAAAAGCAGAAATAACAGAAAATTAAGCTGCGGAGAAGCAGAAGAATCAGAATAAGAGCAAGAAATTGAAACAACAAACAATGCAGAAGAAACAGAAAGATGATGAAGAAGAAGGAGATGTAGAATTACAAGAAGAACAAGAGGAGCTAGAAGAACAAGACGAACAAGAAGAAGAAACAGGGGAATAAGAGGATAAATCAGAAATAACAGATGAGTAAGCCGAAAAAGCAGAAATAACAAGAATAAGCCGAAAAAGCAGAAATAACAGAATAAGCTGAATATGAAACAGAGGAAGCAGAAGAAGTAATAGAAAAAGCAAAAATATGCAGAGGAAACCGAAGAAGATGAAGACGAAGGAGATATAGAAGTGAAAGAAGAACAAGAGAAACTGTAAGAACAAGAGGAAGAAAGAGAAGAATCAGAGGAAATAGCAAAAATAACAGAAGAATGAGCCGAAAAAGCAGCAATAACAGAAGAAAAAGCAGAAATAACGGAAGAATAAGCTGAAGAAGAAGCAGAAGAAGCAGTAATTGAAAAGCAGAAAATGCATTAGAAACAGAATAAGATGAAGAAGAAGAAGAAGGAGAAGGATATGTAGAACTACTAGAAGAAGTAGAAGAACAAGAAGAACAAGAAGAAGAAACATGGGAATAAGAGGAAAAAGCAGAAATAACAAAAGAATAAGCGAAAAGCAGAAATAACAGGAGAATAAGCGAAATAGCAGAAATAAGAGAAGAATAAGGTGAAGAAAAAGCTGAAGCAGAAGAAGAAGGAATTGAAAAAGCAGAAAATGCATTAGAAACAGAAGAAGTTGAAAAAGAAGAAAAAAGGAGATGTAGAAATACGAGAGGAACAAGAACTAGGAGACCAAGAAGAACAAGCAGAAGAAACAGAAGAATAAGAGTAAAAAGCAGAAATAACCAAAGAAATAGCCGAAAAAGCAGAAAAAACAGAAAATTAAGCTGCGGAAGAAGCAGAAGAATCAGAATAAGAGCAAGAAATTGAAACAACAAACAATGCAGAAGAAACAGAAAGATGAAGAAGAAGAAGGAGAAGTAGAATTACAAGAAGAACAAGAGGAGCTAGAAGAACAAGACGAACAAGAAGAAGAAACAGCGGAATAAGAGGATAAATCAGAAATAACAGACGAGTAAGCCGAAAAAGCAGAAATAACAAGAATAAGCCGAAAAAGCAGAAATTACAGAATAAGCTGAATATGAAGCAGAGGAAGCAGAAGAAGTAATTGAAAAAGCAAAAAAATGCAGAGGAAACCGAAGAAGATGAAGACGAAGGAGATATAGAAGTGAAAGAAGAACAAGAGAAACTGTAAGAACAAGAGGAAGAAACAGAAGAATCAGAGGAAAAAGCAAAAATAACAGAAGAATGAGCCGAAAAAGCAGCAATAACAGAAGAAAAAGCAGAAATAACAGAAGAATAAGCTGAAGAAGAAGCAGAAGAAGCAGTAATTGAAAAGCAGAAAGAGCATTAGAAACAGTATAAGATGAACAAGAAGAAGAAGGAGAAGGAGAAGGATATGTAGAACTACTAGAAGAATTAGAAGAACAAGAAGAACAAGAAGAAGAAACATGGGAATAAGAGGAAAAAGCAGAAATAACAAAAGAATAAGCGAAAAGCAGAAATAACAGGAGAATAACCCGAAATAGCAGAAATAAGAGAAGAATAAGGTGAAGAAAAAGCTGAAGCAGAAGAAGAAGTAATTGAAAAAGCAGAAAATGCATTAGAAACAGAAGAAGTTGAAAAAGAAGAAAAAAGGAGATGTAGAAATACGAGAGGAACAAGAACTAGGAGAACAAGAAGAACAAGCAGAAGAAACAGAAGAATAAGAGTAAAAAGCAGAAATAACCAAAGAAATAGCCGAAAAAGCAGAAATAACAGAAAATTAAGCTGCGGAGAAGCAGAAGAATCAGAATAAGAGCAAGAAATTGAAACATCAAACAATGCAGAAGAAACAGAAAGATGATGAAGAAGAAGGAGATGTAGAATTACAAGAAGAACAAGTGGAGCTAGAAGAACAAGACGAACAAGAAGAAGAAACAGGGGAATAAGAGGATAATCAGAAATAACAGATGAGTAAGCCGAAAAAGCAGAAATAACAGAATAAGCTGAATATGAAGCAGAGGATGCAGAAGAATTCATTGAAAAAGCAAAAAAATGCAGAGGTAACCGAAGAAGATGAAGACGAAGGAGATATAGAAGTGAAAGAAGAACAAGAGAAACTGTAAGAACAAGAGGAAGAAACAAAAGAATCAGAGGAAAAAGCAAAAATAACAGAAGAATAAGCCGAAAAAGCAGCAATAACAGAAGAAAAAGCCGAAAAAGCAGAAATAACAGAAGAATGAGCTGAAGGAGAAGCAACAATTGAAAAGCAGAAAATGCATTAGAAACAGAATAAGATGAAGAAGAAGAAGAAGAAGGATATGTAGAACTACAAGAAGAAGTAGAAGAACAAGAAGAACAAGAAGAAGAAACATGGGAATAAGAGGAAAAAGCAGAAATAACAAAAGAATAAGCGAAAAGCAGAAATAACAGGAGAATAAGCCAAAATAGCAGAAATAAGAGAAGAATAAGGTGAAGAAAAAGCTGAAGCAGAAGAAGAAGTAATTGAAAAAGCAGAAAATGCATTAGAAACAGAAGAAGTTGAAAAAGAAGAAAAAAGGAGATGTAGAAATACGAGAGGAACAAGAACTAGGAGAACAAGAAGAACAAGCAGAAGAAACAGAAGAATAAGAGTAAAAAGCAGAAATAACCAAAGAAATAGCCGAAAAAGCAGAAATAACAGAAAATTAAGCTGCGGAGAAGCAGAAGAATCAGAATAAGAGCAAGAAAGTGAAACAACAAACAATGCAGAAGAAACAGAAAGATGAAGAAGAAGAAGGAGATGTAGAATTACAAGAAGAACAAGAGGAGCTAGAAGAACAAGACGAACAAGAAGAAGAAACAGGGGAATAAGAGGATAAATCAGAAATAACAGATGAGTAAGCCGAAAAAGCAGAAATAACAAGAATAAGCCGAAAAAGCAGAAATAATAGAATAAGCTGAATATGAAGCAGAGGAAGCAGGAGAAGTAATTGAAAAAGCAAAAAAATGCAGAGGAAACCGAAGAAGATGAAGACGAAGGAGATATAGAAGTGAAAGAAGAACAAGAGAAACTGTAAGAACAAGAGGAAGAAACAGAAGAATCAGAGGAAACAGCAAAAATAACAGAAGAATAAGCCGAAAAAGCAGCAATAACAGAAGAAAAAGCCGAAAAAGCAGAAATAACAGAAGAATGAGCTGAAGAAGAAGCAACAATTGAAAAGCAGAAAATGCATTAGAAACAGAATAAGATGAAGAAGAAGAAGAAGAAGAAGGATATGTAGAACTACAAGAAGAAGTAGAAGAACAAGAAGAACAAGAAGAAGAAACATGGGAATAAGAGGAAAAAGCAGAAATAACAAAAGAATAAGCGAAAAGCAGAAATAACAGGAGAATAAGCCGAAATAGCAGAAATAAGAGAAGAATAAGGTGAAGAAAAAGCTGAAGCAGAAGAAGAAGTAATTGAAAAAGCAGAAAATGCATTAGAAACAGAAGAAGTTGAAAAAGAAGAAAAAAGGAGATGTAGAAATACGAGAGGAACAAGAACTAGGAGAACAAGAAGAACAAGCAGAAGAAACAGAAGAATAAGAGTAAAAAGCAGAAATAACCAAAGAAATAGCCGAAAAAGCAGAAATAACAGAAAATTAAGCTGCGGAGAAGCAGAAGAATCAGAATAAGAGCAAGAAATTGAAACAACAAACAATGCAGAAGAAACAGAAAGATGATGAAGAAGAAGGAGATGTAGAATTACAAGAAGAACAAGAGGAGCTAGAAGAACAAGACGAACAAGAAGAAGAAACAGGGGAATAAGAGGATAAATCAGAAATAACAGATGAGTAAGCCGAAAAAGCAGTAATAACAAGAATAAGCCGAAAAAGCAGAAATAACAGAATAAGCTGAATATGAAACAGAGGAAGCAGAAGAAGTAATAGAAAAAGCAAAAATATGCAGAGGAAACCGAAGAAGATGAAGACGAAGGAGATATAGAAGTGAAAGAAGAACAAGAGAAACTGTAAGAACAAGAGGAAGAAAGAGAAGAATCAGAGGAAATAGCAAAAATAACAGAAGAATGAGCCGAAAAAGCAGCAATAACAGAAGAAAAAGCAGAAATAACGGAAGAATAAGCTGAAGAAGAAGCAGAAGAAGCAGTAATTGAAAAGCAGAAAATGCATTAGAAACAGAATAAGATGAAGAAGAAGAAGAAGGAGAAGGATATGTAGAACTACTAGAAGAAGTAGAAGAACAAGAAGAACAAGAAGAAGAAACATGGGAATAAGAGGAAAAAGCAGAAATAACAAAAGAATAAGCGAAAAGCAGAAATAACAGGAGAATAAGCGAAATAGCAGAAATAAGAGAAGAATAAGGTGAAGAAAAATCTGAAGCAGAAGAAGAAGGAATTGAAAAAGCAGAAAATGCATTAGAAACAGAAGAAGTTGAAAAAGAAGAAAAAAGGAGATGTAGAAATACGAGAGGAACAAGAACTAGGAGACCAAGAAGAACAAGCAGAAGAAACAGAAGAATAAGAGTAAAAAGCAGAAATAACCAAAGAAATAGCCGAAAAAGCAGAAAAAACAGAAAATTAAGCTGCGGAAGAAGCAGAAGAATCAGAATAAGAGCAAGAAATTGAAACAACAAACAATGCAGAAGAAACAGAAAGATGAAGAAGAAGAAGGAGAAGTAGAATTACAAGAAGAACAAGAGGAGCTAGAAGAACAAGACGAACAAGAAGAAGAAACAGGGGAATAAGAGGATAAATCAGAAATAACAGACGAGTAAGCCGAAAAAGCAGAAATAACAAGAATAAGCCGAAAAAGCAGAAATTACAGAATAAGCTGAATATGAAGCAGAGGAAGCAGAAGAAGTAATTGAAAAAGCAAAAAAATGCAGAGGAAACCGAAGAAGATGAAGACGAAGGAGATATAGAAGTGAAAGAAGAACAAGAGAAACTGTAAGAACAAGAGGAAGAAACAGAAGAATCAGAGGAAAAAGCAAAAATAACAGAAGAATAAGCCGAAAAAGCAGCAATAACAGAAGAAAAAGCCGAAAAAGCAGAAATAACAGAAGAATGAGCTGAAGAAGAAGCAACAATTGAAAAGCAGAAAATGCATTAGAAACAGAATAAGATGAAGAAGAAGAAGAAGAAGGATATGTAGAACTACAAGAAGAAGTAGAAGAACAAGAAGAACAAGAAGAAGAAACATGGGAATAAGAGGAAAAAGCAGAAATAACAAAAGAATAAGCGAAAAGCAGAAATAACAGGAGAATAAGCCAAAATAGCAGAAATAAGAGAAGAATAAGGTGAAGAAAAAGCTGAAGCAGAAGAAGAAGTAATTGAAAAAGCAGAAAATGCATTAGAAACAGAAGAAGTTGAAAAAGAAGAAAAAAGGAGATGTAGAAATACGAGAGGAACAAGAACTAGGAGAACAAGAAGAACAAGCAGAAGAAACAGAAGAATAAGAGTAAAAAGCAGAAATAACCAAAGAAATAGCCGAAAAAGCAGAAATAACAGAAAATTAAGCTGCGGAGAAGCAGAAGAATCAGAATAAGAGCAAGAAAGTGAAACAACAAACAATGCAGAAGAAACAGAAAGATGAAGAAGAAGAAGGAGATGTAGAATTACAAGAAGAACAAGAGGAGCTAGAAGAACAAGACGAACAAGAAGAAGAAACAGGGGAATAAGAGGATAAATCAGAAATAACAGATGAGTAAGCCGAAAAAGCAGAAATAACAAGAATAAGCCGAAAAAGCAGAAATAATAGAATAAGCTGAATATGAAGCAGAGGAAGCAGGAGAAGTAATTGAAAAAGCAAAAAAATGCAGAGGAAACCGAAGAAGATGAAGACGAAGGAGATATAGAAGTGAAAGAAGAACAAGAGAAACTGTAAGAACAAGAGGAAGAAACAGAAGAATCAGAGGAAAAAGCAAAAATAACAGAAGAATAAGCCGAAAAAGCAGCAATAACAGAAGAAAAAGCCGAAAAAGCAGAAATAACAGAAGAATGAGCTGAAGAAGAAGCAACAATTGAAAAGCAGAAAATGCATTAGAAACAGAATAAGATGAAGAAGAAGAAGAAGAAGAAGGATATGTAGAACTACAAGAAGAAGTAGAAGAACAAGAAGAACAAGAAGAAGAAACATGGGAATAAGAGGAAAAAGCAGAAATAACAAAAGAATAAGCGAAAAGCAGAAATAACAGGAGAATAAGCCGAAATAGCAGAAATAAGAGAAGAATAAGGTGAAGAAAAAGCTGAAGCAGAAGAAGAAGTAATTGAAAAAGCAGAAAATGCATTAGAAACAGAAGAAGTTGAAAAAGAAGAAAAAAGGAGATGTAGAAATACGAGAGGAACAAGAACTAGGAGACCAAGAAGAACAAGCAGAAGAAACAGAAGAATAAGAGTAAAAAGCAGAAATAACCAAAGAAATAGCCGAAAAAGCAGAAATAACAGAAAATTAAGCTGCGGAGAAGCAGAAGAATCAGAATAAGAGCAAGAAATTGAAACAACAAACAATGCAGAAGAAACAGAAAGATGATGAAGAAGAAGGAGATGTAGAATTACAAGAAGAACAAGAGGAGCTAGAAGAACAAGACGAACAAGAAGAAGAAACAGGGGAATAAGAGGATAAATCAGAAATAACAGATGAGTAAGCCGAAAAAGCAGTAATAACAAGAATAAGCCGAAAAAGCAGAAATAACAGAATAAGCTGAATATGAAACAGAGGAAGCAGAAGAAGTAATAGAAAAAGCAAAAATATGCAGAGGAAACCGAAGAAGATGAAGACGAAGGAGATATAGAAGTGAAAGAAGAACAAGAGAAACTGTAAGAACAAGAGGAAGAAAGAGAAGAATCAGAGGAAATAGCAAAAATAACAGAAGAATGAGCCGAAAAAGCAGCAATAACAGAAGAAAAAGCAGAAATAACGGAAGAATAAGCTGAAGAAGAAGCAGAAGAAGCAGTAATTGAAAAGCAGAAAATGCATTAGAAACAGAATAAGATGAAGAAGAAGAAGAAGGAGAAGGATATGTAGAACTACTAGAAGAAGTAGAAGAACAAGAAGAACAAGAAGAAGAAACATGGGAATAAGAGGAAAAAGCAGAAATAACAAAAGAATAAGCGAAAAGCAGAAATAACAGGAGAATAAGCGAAATAGCAGAAATAAGAGAAGAATAAGGTGAAGAAAAAGCTGAAGCAGAAGAAGAAGGAATTGAAAAAGCAGAAAATGCATTAGAAACAGAAGAAGTTGAAAAAGAAGAAAAAAGGAGATGTAGAAATACGAGAGGAACAAGAACTAGGAGACCAAGAAGAACAAGCAGAAGAAACAGAAGAATAAGAGTAAAAAGCAGAAATAACCAAAGAAATAGCCGAAAAAGCAGAAAAAACAGAAAATTAAGCTGCGGAAGAAGCAGAAGAATCAGAATAAGAGCAAGAAATTGAAACAACAAACAATGCAGAAGAAACAGAAAGATGAAGAAGAAGAAGGAGAAGTAGAATTACAAGAAGAACAAGAGGAGCTAGAAGAACAAGACGAACAAGAAGAAGAAACAGGGGAATAAGAGGATAAATCAGAAATAACAGACGAGTAAGCTGAAAAAGCAGAAATAACAAGAATAAGCCGAAAAAGCAGAAATTACAGAATAAGCTGAATATGAAGCAGAGGAAGCAGAAGAAGTAATTGAAAAAGCAAAAAAATGCAGAGGAAACCGAAGAAGATGAAGACGAAGGAGATATAGAAGTGAAAGAAGAACAAGAGAAACTGTAAGAACAAGAGGAAGAAACAGAAGAATCAGAGGAAAAAGCAAAAATAACAGAAGAATAAGACGAAAAAGCAGCAATAACAGAAGAAAAAGCCGAAAAAGCAGAAATAACAGAAGAATGAGCTGAAGAAGAAGCAACAATTGAAAAGCAGAAAATGCATTAGAAACAGAATAAGATGAAGAAGAAGAAGAAGAAGAAGGATATGTAGAACTACAAGAAGAAGTAGAAGAACAAGAAGAACAAGAAGAAGAAACATGGGAATAAGAGGAAAAAGCAGAAATAACAAAAGAATAAGCGAAAAGCAGAAATAACAGGAGAATAAGTCGAAATAGCAGAAATAAGAGAAGAATAAGGTGAAGAAAAAGCTGAAGCAGAAGAAGAAGTAATTGAAAAAGCAGAAAATGCATTAGAAACAGAAGAAGTTGAAAAAGAAGAAAAAAGGAGATGTAGAAATACGAGAGGAACAAGAACTAGGAGAACAAGAAGAACAAGCAGAAGAAACAGAAGAATAAGAGTAAAAAGCAGAAATAACCAAAGAAATAGCCGAAAAAGCAGAAATAACAGAAAATTAAGCTGCGGAGAAGCAGAAGAATCAGAATAAGAGCAAGAAATTGAAACAACAAACAATGCAGAAGAAACAGAAAGATGATGAAGAAGAAGGAGATGTAGAATTACAAGAAGAACAAGAGGAGCTAGAAGAACAAGACGAACAAGAAGAAGAAACAGGGGAATAAGAGGATAAATCAGAAATAACAGATGAGTAAGCCGAAAAAGCAGTAATAACAAGAATAAGCCGAAAAAGCAGAAATAACAGAATAAGCTGAATATGAAACAGAGGAAGCAGAAGAAGTAATAGAAAAAGCAAAAATATGCAGAGGAAACCGAAGAAGATGAAGACGAAGGAGATATAGAAGTGAAAGAAGAACAAGAGAAACTGTAAGAACAAGAGGAAGAAAGAGAAGAATCAGAGGAAATAGCAAAAATAACAGAAGAATGAGCCGAAAAAGCATCAATAACAGAAGAAAAAGCAGAAATAACGGAAGAATAAGCTGAAGAAGAAGCAGAAGAAGCAGTAATTGAAAAGCAGAAAATGCATTAGAAACAGAATAAGATGAAGAAGAAGAAGAAGGAGAAGGATATGTAGAACTACTAGAAGAAGTAGAAGAACAAGAAGAACAAGAAGAAGAAACATGGGAATAAGAGGAAAAAGCAGAAATAACAAAAGAATAAGCGAAAAGCAGAAATAACAGGAGAATAAGCGAAATAGCAGAAATAAGAGAAGAATAAGGTGAAGAAAAAGCTGAAGCAGAAGAAGAAGGAATTGAAAAAGCAGAAAATGCATTAGAAACAGAAGAAGTTGAAAAAGAAGAAAAAAGGAGATGTAGAAATACGAGAGGAACAAGAACTAGGAGACCAAGAAGAACAAGCAGAAGAAACAGAAGAATAAGAGTAAAAAGCAGAAATAACCAAAGAAATAGCCGAAAAAGCAGAAATAACAGAATATTAAGCTGCGGAAGAAGCAGAAGAATCAGAATAAGAGCAAGAAATTGAAACAACAAACAATGCAGAAGAAACAGAAAGATGAAGAAGAAGAAGGAGAAGTAGAATTACAAGAAGAACAAGAGGAGCTAGAAGAACAAGACGAACAAGAAGAAGAAACAGGGGAATAAGAGGATAAATCAGAAATAACAGACGAGTAAGCCGAAAAAGCAGAAATAACAAGAATAAGCCGAAAAAGCAGAAATTACAGAATAAGCTGAATATGAGCAGAGGAAGCAGAAGAAGTAATTGAAAAAGCAAAAAAATGCAGAGGAAACCGAAGAAGATGAAGACGAAGGAGATATAGAAGTGAAAGAAGAACAAGAGAAATTGTAAGAACAAGAGGAAGAAACAGAAGAATCAGAGGAAAAAGCAAAAATAACAGAAGAATGAGCCGAAAAAGCAGCAATAACAGAAGAAAAAGCAGAAATAACAGAAGAATAAGCTGAAGAAGAAGCAGAAGAAGCAGTAATTGAAAAGCAGAAAATGCATTAGAAACAGTATAAGATGAAGAAGAAGAAGAAGGAGAAGGAGAAGGATATGTAGAACTACTAGAAGAATTAGAAGAACAAGAAGAACAAGAAGAAGAAACATGGGAATAAGAGGAAAAAGCAGAAATAACAAAAGAATAAGCGAAAAGCAGAAATAACAGGAGAATAAGCCGAAATAGCAGAAATAAGAGAAGAATAAGGTGAAGAAAAAGCTGAAGCAGAAGAAGAAGTAATTGAAAAAGCAGAAAATGCATTAGAAACAGAAGAAGTTGAAAAAGAAGAAAAAAGGAGATGTAGAAATACGAGAGGAACAAGAACTAGGAGAACAAGAAGAACAAGCAGAAGAAACAGAAGAATAAGAGTAAAGAGCAGAAATAACCAAAGAAAGAGCCGAAAAAGCAGAAATAACAGAAAATTAAGCTGCGGAGAAGCAGAAGAATCAGAATAAGAGCAAGAAATTGAAACAACAAACAATGCAGAAGAAACAGAAAGATGATGAAGAAGAAGGAGATGTAGAATTACAAGAAGAACAAGTGGAGCTAGAAGAACAAGACGAACAAGAAGAAGAAACAGGGGAATAAGAGGATAATCAGAAATAACAGATGAGTAAGCCGAAAAAGCAGAAATAACAGAATAAGCTGAATATGAAGCAGAGGATGCAGAAGAATTAATTGAAAAAGCAAAAAAATGCAGAGGAAACCGAAGAAGATGAAGACGAAGGAGATATAGAAGTGAAAGAAGAACAAGAGAAACTGTAAGAACAAGAGGAAGAAACAAAAGAATCAGAGGAAAAAGCAAAAATAACAGAAGAATAAGCCGAAAAAGCAGCAATAACAGAAGAAAAAGCCGAAAAAGCAGAAATAACAGAAGAATGAGCTGAAGAAGAAGCAACAATTGAAAAGCAGAAAATGCATTAGAAACAGAATAAGATGAAGAAGAAGAAGAAGAAGAAGGATATGTAGAACTACAAGAAGAAGTAGAAGAACAAGAAGAACAAGAAGAAGAAACATGGGAATAAGAGGAAAAAGCAGAAATAACAAAAGAATAAGCGAAAAGAAGAAATAACAGGAGAATAAGCCGAAATAGCAGAAATAAGAGAAGAATAAGGTGAAGAAAAAGCTGAAGCAGAAGAAGAAGTAATTGAAAACGCAGAAAATGCATTAGAAACAGAAGAAGTTGAAAAAGAAGAAAAAAGGAGATGTAGAAATACGAGAGGAACAAGAACTAGGAGAACAAGAAGAACAAGCAGAAGAAACAGAAGAATAAGAGTAAAAAGCAGAAATAACCAAAGAAATAGCCGAAAAAGCAGAAATAACAGAAAATTAAGCTGCGGAGAAGCAGAAGAATCAGAATAAGAGCAAGAAATTGAAACAACAAACAATGCAGAAGAAACAGAAAGATGATGAAGAAGAAGGAGATGTAGAATTACAAGAAGAACAAGAGGAGCTAGAAGAACAAGACGAACAAGAAGAAGAAACAGGGGAATAAGAGGATAAATCAGAAATAACAGATGAGTAAGCCGAAAAAGCAGTAATAACAAGAATAAGCCGAAAAAGCAGAAATAACAGAATAAGCTGAATATGAAACAGAGGAAGCAGAAGAAGTAATAGAAAAAGCAAAAATATGCAGAGGAAACCGAAGAAGATGAAGACGAAGGAGATATAGAAGTGAAAGAAGAACAAGAGAAACTGTAAGAACAAGAGGAAGAAAGAGAAGAATCAGAGGAAATAGCAAAAATAACAGAAGAATGAGCCGAAAAAGCAGCAATAACAGAAGAAAAAGCAGAAATAACGGAAGAATAAGCTGAAGAAGAAGCAGAAGAAGCAGTAATTGAAAAGCAGAAAATGCATTAGAAACAGAATAAGATGAAGAAGAAGAAGAAGGAGAAGGATATGTAGAACTACTAGAAGAAGTAGAAGAACAAGAAGAACAAGAAGAAGAAACATGGGAATAAGAGGAAAAAGCAGAAATAACAAAAGAATAAGCGAAAAGCAGAAATAACAGGAGAATAAGCGAAATAGCAGAAATAAGAGAAGAATAAGGTGAAGAAAAAGCTGAAGCAGAAGAAGAAGGAATTGAAAAAGCAGAAAATGCATTAGAAACAGAAGAAGTTGAAAAAGAAGAAAAAAGGAGATGTAGAAATACGAGAGGAACAAGAACTAGGAGACCAAGAAGAACAAGCAGAAGAAACAGAAGAATAAGAGTAAAAAGCAGAAATAACCAAAGAAATAGCCGAAAAAGCAGAAAAAACAGAAAATTAAGCTGCGGAAGAAGCAGAAGAATCAGAATAAGAGCAAGAAATTGAAACAACAAACAATGCAGAAGAAACAGAAAGATGAAGAAGAAGAAGGAGAAGTAGAATTACAAGAAGAACAAGAGGAGCTAGAAGAACAAGACGAACAAGAAGAAGAAACAGGGGAATAAGAGGATAAATCAGAAATAACAGACGAGTAAGCCGAAAAAGCAGAAATAACAAGAATAAGCCGAAAAAGCAGAAATTACAGAATAAGCTGAATATGAAGCAGAGGAAGCAGAAGAAGTAATTGAAAAAGCAAAAAAATGCAGAGGAAACCGAAGAAGATGAAGACGAAGGAGATATAGAAGTGAAAGAAGAACAAGAGAAACTGTAAGAACAAGAGGAAGAAACAGAAGAATCAGAGGAAAAAGCAAAAATAACAGAAGAATAAGACGAAAAAGCAGCAATAACAGAAGAAAAAGCCGAAAAAGCAGAAATAACAGAAGAATGAGCTGAAGAAGAAGCAACAATTGAAAAGCAGAAAATGCATTAGAAACAGAATAAGATGAAGAAGAAGAAGAAGAAGAAGGATATGTAGAACTACAAGAAGAAGTAGAAGAACAAGAAGAACAAGAAGAAGAAACATGGGAATAAGAGGAAAAAGCAGAAATAACAAAAGAATAAGCGAAAAGCAGAAATAACAGGAGAATAAGTCGAAATAGCAGAAATAAGAGAAGAATAAGGTGAAGAAAAAGCTGAAGCAGAAGAAGAAGTAATTGAAAAAGCAGAAAATGCATTAGAAACAGAAGAAGTTGAAAAAGAAGAAAAAAGGAGATGTAGAAATACGAGAGGAACAAGAACTAGGAGAACAAGAAGAACAAGCAGAAGAAACAGAAGAATAAGAGTAAAAAGCAGAAATAACCAAAGAAATAGCCGAAAAAGCAGAAATAACAGAAAATTAAGCTGCGGAGAAGCAGAAGAATCAGAATAAGAGCAAGAAATTGAAACAACAAACAATGCAGAAGAAACAGAAAGATGATGAAGAAGAAGGAGATGTAGAATTACAAGAAGAACAAGAGGAGCTAGAAGAACAAGACGAACAAGAAGAAGAAACAGGGGAATAAGAGGATAAATCAGAAATAACAGATGAGTAAGCCGAAAAAGCAGTAATAACAAGAATAAGCCGAAAAAGCAGAAATAACAGAATAAGCTGAATATGAAACAGAGGAAGCAGAAGAAGTAATAGAAAAAGCAAAAATATGCAGAGGAAACCGAAGAAGATGAAGACGAAGGAGATATAGAAGTGAAAGAAGAACAAGAGAAACTGTAAGAACAAGAGGAAGAAAGAGAAGAATCAGAGGAAATAGCAAAAATAACAGAAGAATGAGCCGAAAAAGCAGCAATAACAGAAGAAAAAGCAGAAATAACGGAAGAATAAGCTGAAGAAGAAGCAGAAGAAGCAGTAATTGAAAAGCAGAAAATGCATTAGAAACAGAATAAGATGAAGAAGAAGAAGAAGGAGAAGGATATGTAGAACTACTAGAAGAAGTAGAAGAACAAGAAGAACAAGAAGAAGAAACATGGGAATAAGAGGAAAAAGCAGAAATAACAAAAGAATAAGCGAAAAGCAGAAATAACAGGAGAATAAGCGAAATAGCAGAAATAAGAGAAGAATAAGGTGAAGAAAAAGCTGAAGCAGAAGAAGAAGGAATTGAAAAAGCAGAAAATGCATTAGAAACAGAAGAAGTTGAAAAAGAAGAAAAAAGGAGATGTAGAAATACGAGAGGAACAAGAACTAGGAGACCAAGAAGAACAAGCAGAAGAAACAGAAGAATAAGAGTAAAAAGCAGAAATAACCAAAGAAATAGCCGAAAAAGCAGAAATAACAGAATATTAAGCTGCGGAAGAAGCAGAAGAATCAGAATAAGAGCAAGAAATTGAAACAACAAACAATGCAGAAGAAACAGAAAGATGAAGAAGAAGAAGGAGAAGTAGAATTACAAGAAGAACAAGAGGAGCTAGAAGAACAAGACGAACAAGAAGAAGAAACAGGGGAATAAGAGGATAAATCAGAAATAACAGACGAGTAAGCCGAAAAAGCAGAAATAACAAGAATAAGCCGAAAAAGCAGAAATTACAGAATAAGCTGAATATGAGCAGAGGAAGCAGAAGAAGTAATTGAAAAAGCAAAAAAATGCAGAGGAAACCGAAGAAGATGAAGACGAAGGAGATATAGAAGTGAAAGAAGAACAAGAGAAATTGTAAGAACAAGAGGAAGAAACAGAAGAATCAGAGGAAAAAGCAAAAATAACAGAAGAATGAGCCGAAAAAGCAGCAATAACAGAAGAAAAAGCAGAAATAACAGAAGAATAAGCTGAAGAAGAAGCAGAAGAAGCAGTAATTGAAAAGCAGAAAATGCATTAGAAACAGTATAAGATGAAGAAGAAGAAGAAGGAGAAGGAGAAGGATATGTAGAACTACTAGAAGAATTAGAAGAACAAGAAGAACAAGAAGAAGAAACATGGGAATAAGAGGAAAAAGCAGAAATAACAAAAGAATAAGCGAAAAGCAGAAATAACAGGAGAATAAGCCGAAATAGCAGAAATAAGAGAAGAATAAGGTGAAGAAAAAGCTGAAGCAGAAGAAGAAGTAATTGAAAAAGCAGAAAATGCATTAGAAACAGAAGAAGTTGAAAAAGAAGAAAAAAGGAGATGTAGAAATACGAGAGGAACAAGAACTAGGAGAACAAGAAGAACAAGCAGAAGAAACAGAAGAATAAGAGTAAAGAGCAGAAATAACCAAAGAAAGAGCCGAAAAAGCAGAAATAACAGAAAATTAAGCTGCGGAGAAGCAGAAGAATCAGAATAAGAGCAAGAAATTGAAACAACAAACAATGCAGAAGAAACAGAAAGATGATGAAGAAGAAGGAGATGTAGAATTACAAGAAGAACAAGTGGAGCTAGAAGAACAAGACGAACAAGAAGAAGAAACAGGGGAATAAGAGGATAATCAGAAATAACAGATGAGTAAGCCGAAAAAGCAGAAATAACAGAATAAGCTGAATATGAAGCAGAGGATGCAGAAGAATTAATTGAAAAAGCAAAAAAATGCAGAGGAAACCGAAGAAGATGAAGACGAAGGAGATATAGAAGTGAAAGAAGAACAAGAGAAACTGTAAGAACAAGAGGAAGAAACAAAAGAATCAGAGGAAAAAGCAAAAATAACAGAAGAATAAGCCGAAAAAGCAGCAATAACAGAAGAAAAAGCCGAAAAAGCAGAAATAACAGAAGAATGAGCTGAAGAAGAAGCAACAATTGAAAAGCAGAAAATGCATTAGAAACAGAATAAGATGAAGAAGAAGAAGAAGAAGAAGGATATGTAGAACTACAAGAAGAAGTAGAAGAACAAGAAGAACAAGAAGAAGAAACATGGGAATAAGAGGAAAAAGCAGAAATAACAAAAGAATAAGCGAAAAGAAGAAATAACAGGAGAATAAGCCGAAATAGCAGAAATAAGAGAAGAATAAGGTGAAGAAAAAGCTGAAGCAGAAGAAGAAGTAATTGAAAACGCAGAAAATGCATTAGAAACAGAAGAAGTTGAAAAAGAAGAAAAAAGGAGATGTAGAAATACGAGAGGAACAAGAACTAGGAGAACAAGAAGAACAAGCAGAAGAAACAGAAGAATAAGAGTAAAAAGCAGAAATAACCAAAGAAATAGCCGAAAAAGCAGAAATAACAGAAAATTAAGCTGCGGAGAAGCAGAAGAATCAGAATAAGAGCAAGAAATTGAAACAACAAACAATGCAGAAGAAACAGAAAGATGATGAAGAAGAAGGAGATGTAGAATTACAAGAAGAACAAGAGGAGCTAGAAGAACAAGACGAACAAGAAGAAGAAACAGGGGAATAAGAGGATAAATCAGAAATAACAGATGAGTAAGCCGAAAAAGCAGTAATAACAAGAATAAGCCGAAAAAGCAGAAATAACAGAATAAGCTGAATATGAAACAGAGGAAGCAGAAGAAGTAATAGAAAAAGCAAAAATATGCAGAGGAAACCGAAGAAGATGAAGACGAAGGAGATATAGAAGTGAAAGAAGAACAAGAGAAACTGTAAGAACAAGAGGAAGAAAGAGAAGAATCAGAGGAAATAGCAAAAATAACAGAAGAATGAGCCGAAAAAGCAGCAATAACAGAAGAAAAAGCAGAAATAACGGAAGAATAAGCTGAAGAAGAAGCAGAAGAAGCAGTAATTGAAAAGCAGAAAATGCATTAGAAACAGAATAAGATGAAGAAGAAGAAGAAGGAGAAGGATATGTAGAACTACTAGAAGAAGTAGAAGAACAAGAAGAACAAGAAGAAGAAACATGGGAATAAGAGGAAAAAGCAGAAATAACAAAAGAATAAGCGAAAAGCAGAAATAACAGGAGAATAAGCGAAATAGCAGAAATAAGAGAAGAATAAGGTGAAGAAAAAGCTGAAGCAGAAGAAGAAGGAATTGAAAAAGCAGAAAATGCATTAGAAACAGAAGAAGTTGAAAAAGAAGAAAAAAGGAGATGTAGAAATACGAGAGGAACAAGAACTAGGAGACCAAGAAGAACAAGCAGAAGAAACAGAAGAATAAGAGTAAAAAGCAGAAATAACCAAAGAAATAGCCGAAAAAGCAGAAAAAACAGAAAATTAAGCTGCGGAAGAAGCAGAAGAATCAGAATAAGAGCAAGAAATTGAAACAACAAACAATGCAGAAGAAACAGAAAGATGAAGAAGAAGAAGGAGAAGTAGAATTACAAGAAGAACAAGAGGAGCTAGAAGAACAAGACGAACAAGAAGAAGAAACAGGGGAATAAGAGGATAAATCAGAAATAACAGACGAGTAAGCCGAAAAAGCAGAAATAACAAGAATAAGCCGAAAAAGCAGAAATTACAGAATAAGCTGAATATGAAGCAGAGGAAGCAGAAGAAGTAATTGAAAAAGCAAAAAAATGCAGAGGAAACCGAAGAAGATGAAGACGAAGGAGATATAGAAGTGAAAGAAGAACAAGAGAAACTGTAAGAACAAGAGGAAGAAACAGAAGAATCAGAGGAAAAAGCAAAAATAACAGAAGAATAAGACGAAAAAGCAGCAATAACAGAAGAAAAAGCCGAAAAAGCAGAAATAACAGAAGAATGAGCTGAAGAAGAAGCAACAATTGAAAAGCAGAAAATGCATTAGAAACAGAATAAGATGAAGAAGAAGAAGAAGAAGAAGGATATGTAGAACTACAAGAAGAAGTAGAAGAACAAGAAGAACAAGAAGAAGAAACATGGGAATAAGAGGAAAAAGCAGAAATAACAAAAGAATAAGCGAAAAGCAGAAATAACAGGAGAATAAGTCGAAATAGCAGAAATAAGAGAAGAATAAGGTGAAGAAAAAGCTGAAGCAGAAGAAGAAGTAATTGAAAAAGCAGAAAATGCATTAGAAACAGAAGAAGTTGAAAAAGAAGAAAAAAGGAGATGTAGAAATACGAGAGGAACAAGAACTAGGAGAACAAGAAGAACAAGCAGAAGAAACAGAAGAATAAGAGTAAAAAGCAGAAATAACCAAAGAAATAGCCGAAAAAGCAGAAATAACAGAAAATTAAGCTGCGGAGAAGCAGAAGAATCAGAATAAGAGCAAGAAATTGAAACAACAAACAATGCAGAAGAAACAGAAAGATGATGAAGAAGAAGGAGATGTAGAATTACAAGAAGAACAAGAGGAGCTAGAAGAACAAGACGAACAAGAAGAAGAAACAGGGGAATAAGAGGATAAATCAGAAATAACAGATGAGTAAGCCGAAAAAGCAGTAATAACAAGAATAAGCCGAAAAAGCAGAAATAACAGAATAAGCTGAATATGAAACAGAGGAAGCAGAAGAAGTAATAGAAAAAGCAAAAATATGCAGAGGAAACCGAAGAAGATGAAGACGAAGGAGATATAGAAGTGAAAGAAGAACAAGAGAAACTGTAAGAACAAGAGGAAGAAAGAGAAGAATCAGAGGAAATAGCAAAAATAACAGAAGAATGAGCCGAAAAAGCAGCAATAACAGAAGAAAAAGCAGAAATAACGGAAGAATAAGCTGAAGAAGAAGCAGAAGAAGCAGTAATTGAAAAGCAGAAAATGCATTAGAAACAGAATAAGATGAAGAAGAAGAAGAAGGAGAAGGATATGTAGAACTACTAGAAGAAGTAGAAGAACAAGAAGAACAAGAAGAAGAAACATGGGAATAAGAGGAAAAAGCAGAAATAACAAAAGAATAAGCGAAAAGCAGAAATAACAGGAGAATAAGCGAAATAGCAGAAATAAGAGAAGAATAAGGTGAAGAAAAAGCTGAAGCAGAAGAAGAAGGAATTGAAAAAGCAGAAAATGCATTAGAAACAGAAGAAGTTGAAAAAGAAGAAAAAAGGAGATGTAGAAATACGAGAGGAACAAGAACTAGGAGACCAAGAAGAACAAGCAGAAGAAACAGAAGAATAAGAGTAAAAAGCAGAAATAACCAAAGAAATAGCCGAAAAAGCAGAAATAACAGAATATTAAGCTGCGGAAGAAGCAGAAGAATCAGAATAAGAGCAAGAAATTGAAACAACAAACAATGCAGAAGAAACAGAAAGATGAAGAAGAAGAAGGAGAAGTAGAATTACAAGAAGAACAAGAGGAGCTAGAAGAACAAGACGAACAAGAAGAAGAAACAGGGGAATAAGAGGATAAATCAGAAATAACAGACGAGTAAGCCGAAAAAGCAGAAATAACAAGAATAAGCCGAAAAAGCAGAAATTACAGAATAAGCTGAATATGAGCAGAGGAAGCAGAAGAAGTAATTGAAAAAGCAAAAAAATGCAGAGGAAACCGAAGAAGATGAAGACGAAGGAGATATAGAAGTGAAAGAAGAACAAGAGAAATTGTAAGAACAAGAGGAAGAAACAGAAGAATCAGAGGAAAAAGCAAAAATAACAGAAGAATGAGCCGAAAAAGCAGCAATAACAGAAGAAAAAGCAGAAATAACAGAAGAATAAGCTGAAGAAGAAGCAGAAGAAGCAGTAATTGAAAAGCAGAAAATGCATTAGAAACAGTATAAGATGAAGAAGAAGAAGAAGAAGAAGGATATGTAGAACTACAAGAAGAAGTAGAAGAACAAGAAGAAGAAACATGGGAATAAGAGGAAAAAGCAGAAGAATCAGAATAAGAGCAAGAAATTGAAACAACAAACAATGCAGAAGAAACAGAAAGATGATGAAGAAGAAGGAGATGTAGAATTACAAGAAGAACAAGTGGAGCTAGAAGAACAAGACGAACAAGAAGAAGAAACAGGGGAATAAGAGGATAATCAGAAATAACAGATGAGTAAGCCGAAAAAGCAGAAATAACAGAATAAGCTGAATATGAAGCAGAGGATGCAGAAGAATTAATTGAAAAAGCAAAAAAATGCAGAGGAAACCGAAGAAGATGAAGACGAAGGAGATATAGAAGTGAAAGAAGAACAAGAGAAACTGTAAGAACAAGAGGAAGAAACAAAAGAATCAGAGGAAAAAGCAAAAATAACAGAAGAATAAGCCGAAAAAGCAGCAATAACAGAAGAAAAAGCCGAAAAAGCAGAAATAACAGAAGAATGAGCTGAAGAAGAAGCAACAATTGAAAAGCAGAAAATGCATTAGAAACAGAATAAGATGAAGAAGAAGAAGAAGAAGAAGGATATGTAGAACTACAAGAAGAAGTAGAAGAACAAGAAGAAGAAACATGGGAATAAGAGGAAAAAGCAGAAATAACAAAAGAATAAGCGAAAAGAAGAAATAACAGGAGAATAAGCCGAAATAGCAGAAATAAGAGAAGAATAAGGTGAAGAAAAAGCTGAAGCAGAAGAAGAAGTAATTGAAAACGCAGAAAATGCATTAGAAACAGAAGAAGTTGAAAAAGAAGAAAAAAGGAGATGTAGAAATACGAGAGGAACAAGAACTAGGAGAACAAGAAGAACAAGCAGAAGAAACAGAAGAATAAGAGTAAAAAGCAGAAATAACCAAAGAAATAGCCGAAAAAGCAGAAATAACAGAAAATTAAGCTGCGGAGAAGCAGAAGAATCAGAATAAGAGCAAGAAAGTGAAACAACAAACAATGCAGAAGAAACAGAAAGATGAAGAAGAAGAAGGAGATGTAGAATTACAAGAAGAACAAGAGGAGCTAGAAGAACGAGACGAACAAGAAGAAGAAACAGGGGAATAAGAGGATAAATCAGAAATAACAGATGAGTAAGCCGAAAAAGCAGAAATAACAAGAATAAGCCGAAAAAGCAGAAATAATAGAATAAGCTGAATATGAAGCAGAGGAAGCAGGAGAAGTAATTGAAAAAGCAAAAAAAATGCAGAGGAAACCGAAGAAGATGAAGACGAAGGAGATATAGAAGTGAAAGAAGAACAAGAGAAACTGTAAGAACAAGAGGAAGAAACAGAAGAATCAGAGGAAAAAGCAAAAATAACAGAAGAATAAGCCGAAAAAGCAGCAATAACAGAAGAAAAAGCCGAAAAAGCAGAAATAACAGAAGAATGAGCTGAAGAAGAAGCAACAATTGAAAAGCAGAAAATGCATTAGAAACAGAATAAGATGAAGAAGAAGAAGAAGAAGAAGGATATGTAGAACTACAAGAAGAAGTAGAAGAACAAGAAGAACAAGAAGAAGAAACATGGGAATAAGAGGAAAAAGCAGAAATAACAAAAGAATAAGCGAAAAGCAGAAATAACAGGAGAATAAGCCGAAATAGCAGAAATAAGAGAAGAATAAGGTGAAGAAAAAGCTGAAGCAGAAGAAGAAGGAATTGAAAAAGCAGAAAATGCATTAGAAACAGAAGAAGTTGAAAAAGAAGAAAAAAGGAGATGTAGAAATACGAGAGGAACAAGAACTAGGAGACCAAGAAGAACAAGCAGAAGAAACAGAAGAATAAGAGTAAAAAGCAGAAATAACCAAAGAAATAGCCGAAAAAGCAGAAATAAAAGAAAATTAAGCTGCGGAAGAAGCAGAAGAATCAGAATAAGAGCAAGAAATTGAAAAAAGAAACAATGCAGAAGAAACAGAAAGATGAAGAAGAAGAAGGAGATGTAGAATTACAAGAAGAACAAGAGGAGCTAGAAGAACAAGACGAACAAGAAGAAGAAACAGGGGAATAAGAGGATAAATCAGAAATAACAGACGAGTAAGCCGAAAAAGCAGAAATAACAAGAATAAGCCGAAAAAGCAGAAATTACAGAATAAGCTGAATATGAAGCAGAGGAAGCAGAAGAAGTAATTGAAAAAGTAAAAAAATGCAGAGGAAACTGAAGAAGATGAAGACGAAGGAGATATAGAAGTGAAAGAAGAACAAGAGAAACTGTAAGAACAAGAGGAAGAAACAGAAGAATCAGAGGAAAAAGCAAAAATAACAGAAGAATGAGCCGAAAAAGCAGCAATAACAGAAGAAAAAGCAGAAATAACAGAAGAATAAGCTGAAGAAGAAGCAGAAGAAGCAGTAATTGAAAAGCAGAAAATGCATTAGAAACAGTATAAGATCAAGAAGAAGAAGAAGGAGAAGGAGAAGGATATGTAGAACTACTAGAAGAATTAGAAGAACAAGAAGAACAAGAAGAAGAAACATGGGAATAAGAGGAAAAAGCAGAAATAACAAAAGAATAAGCGAAAAGCAGAAATAACAGGAGAATAACCCGAAATAGCAGAAATAAGAGAAGAATAAGGTGAAGAAAAAGCTGAAGCAGAAGAAGAAGTAATTGAAAAAGCAGAAAATGCATTAGAAACAGAAGAAGTTGAAAAAGAAGAAAAAAGGAGATGTAGAAATACGAGAGGAACAAGAACTAGGAGACCAAGAAGAACAAGCAGAAGAAACAGAATAAGAGTAAAAATCAGAAATAACCAAAGAAATAGCCAAAAAAGCAGAAATAACAGAAAATTAAGCTGCGGAGAAGCAGAAGAATCAGAATAAGAGCAAGAAATTGAAACAACAAACAATGCAGAAGAAACAGAAAGATGATGAAGAAGAAGGAGATGTAGAATTACAAGAAGAACAAGAGGAGCTAAGAGGATAAATCAGAAATAACAGATGAGTAAGCCGAAAAAGCAGAAATAACAAGAATAAGCCGAAAAAGCAGAAATAATAGAATAAGCTGAATATGAAGCAGAGGAAGCAGAAGAAGTAATTGAAAAAGCAAAAAAATGCAGAGGAAACCGAAGAAGATGAAGACGAAGGAGATATAGAAGTGAAAGAAGAACAAGAGAAACTGTAAGAACAAGAGGAAGAAACAGAAGAATCAGAGGAAAAAGCAAAAATAACAGAAGAATAAGCCGAAAAAGCAGCAATAACAGAAGAAAAAGCCGAAAAAGCAGAAATAACAGAAGAATGAGCTGAAGAAGAAGTAACAATTGAAAAGCAGAAAATGCATTAGAAACAGAATAAGATGAAGAAGAAGAAGAAGAAGAAGGATATGTAGAACTACAAGAAGAAGTAGAAGAACAAGAAGAAGAAACATGGGAATAAGAGGAAAAAGCAGAAATAACAAAAGAATAAGCGAAAAGCAGAAATAACAGGAGAATAAGCCGAAATAGCAGAAATAAGAGAAGAATAAGGTGAAGAAAAAGCTGAAGCAGAAGAAGAGGTAATTGAAAAAGCAGAAAATGCATTAGAAACAGAAGAAGTTGAAAAAGAAGAAAAAAGGAGATGTAGAAATACGAGAGGAACAAGAACTAGGAGAACAAGAAGAACAAGCAGAAGAAAAAGAAGAATAAGAGTAAAAAGCAGAAATAACCAAAGAAATAGCCGAAAAAGCAGAAATAACAGAAAATTAAGCTGCGGAGAAGCAGAAGAATCAGAATAAGAGCAAGAAATTGAAACAACAAACAATGCAGAAGAAACAGAAAGATGATGAAGAAGAAGGAGATGTAGAATTACAAGAAGAACAAGAGGAGCTAGAAGAACAAGACGAACAAGAAGAAGAAACAGGGGAATAAGAGGATAAATCAGAAATAACAGATGAGTAAGCCGAAAAAGCAGAAATAACAAGAATAAGCCGAAAAAGCAGAAATAACAGAATAAGCTGAATATGAAACAGAGGAAGCAGAAGAAGTAATAGAAAAAGCAAAAATATGCAGAGGAAACCGAAGAAGATGAAGACGAAGGAGATATAGAAGTGAAAGAAGAACAAGAGAAACTGTAAGAACAAGAGGAAGAAAGAGAAGAATCAGAGGAAATAGCAAAAATAACAGAAGAATGAGCCGAAAAAGCAGCAATAACAGAAGAAAAAGCAGAAATAACGGAAGAATAAGCTGAAGAAGAAGCAGAAGAAGCAGTAATTGAAAAGCAGAAAATGCATTAGAAACAGAATAAGATGAAGAAGAAGAAGAAGGAGAAGGATATGTAGAACTACTAGAAGAAGTAGAAGAACAAGAAGAACAAGAAGAAGAAACATGGGAATAAGAGGAAAAAGCAGAAATAACAAAAGAATAAGCGAAAAGCAGAAATAACAGGAGAATAAGCGAAATAGCAGAAATAAGAGAAGAATAAGGTGAAGAAAAAGCTGAAGCAGAAGAAGAAGGAATTGAAAAAGCAGAAAATGCATTAGAAACAGAAGAAGTTGAAAAAGAAGAAAAAAGGAGATGTAGAAATACGAGAGGAACAAGAACTAGGAGACCAAGAAGAACAAGCAGAAGAAACAGAAGAATAAGAGTAAAAAGCAGAAATAACCAAAGAAATAGCCGAAAAAGCAGAAAAAACAGAAAATTAAGCTGCGGAAGAAGCAGAAGAATCAGAATAAGAGCAAGAAATTGAAACAACAAACAATGCAGAAGAAACAGAAAGATGAAGAAGAAGAAGGAGAAGTAGAATTACAAGAAGAACAAGAGGAGCTAGAAGAACAAGACGAACAAGAAGAAGAAACAGCGGAATAAGAGGATAAATCAGAAATAACAGACGAGTAAGCCGAAAAAGCAGAAATAACAAGAATAAGCCGAAAAAGCAGAAATTACAGAATAAGCTGAATATGAAGCAGAGGAAGCAGAAGAAGTAATTGAAAAAGCAAAAAAATGCAGAGGAAACCGAAGAAGATGAAGACGAAGGAGATATAGAAGTGAAAGAAGAACAAGAGAAACTGTAAGAACAAGAGGAAGAAACAGAAGAATCAGAGGAAAAAGCAAAAATAACAGAAGAATGAGCCGAAAAAGCAGCAATAACAGAAGAAAAAGCAGAAATAACAGAAGAATAAGCTGAAGAAGAAGCAGAAGAAGCAGTAATTGAAAAGCAGAAAGT
>NW_028167947.1:0-96950 GCF_964194135.1 Talpa europaea
AATGTAAACAAATAAAATTATTCAGAAGCACATAAGGCTTCTTAAAACCTAATAAGCCAGTCATTTCAAGCTAAATTTACTGAGGCTATAAAAAGGTATACTAATCTAGACCCTAAAAAGGACAAACAATTTAACGGTCTCTGTCTCCTTCATTAGTCAGCCTTGCTCTGACATCAGGTGCAAACTCCAGAGACTAAATCAAGGGCCTAAAATTCTTTCAACCACTTTTAAACATGGCCTTCAAGGCCTATAGTAATATGGAGGGGACAAACTAGACTAAAAAGAAAGGGAGAGGAAGGCAAGAGAAGGGCCAGTCAATGGCAGTTGCCATTGTTAGTACCCTGCCACCTCAGACTCACCCAAGGCCCCATGCGCCCTAGGGCATTTGGGACCTCAACCTCTTAATGGGCTGCCAGCTTGCTTCCACTGCCTGCAACCAGGACACCTTAGCTGCAAAAAGCTGTCCCCAGGGCCATGCCTTCTGTGCATCAGCACAGGGCACTAAAAAGGGACTGTCCCACTCTCCAGAGAGGGAGGGGCCAGCCCAAACCACGGGCCAGGATGGGAGGACAGGCTTGACCGTCACCTGCCTCTGACTATGAAGAACCGGGTGCAGGAGAAGATCTCAGAAGAAGCCCAGAGGTGAGAGAGACTCCCCTGTTTACGGTTTATATGGACAAGCCTCGGGTGACCCTAAAAGTGGCAGACATAAAATTCACCTTTTTGGTAATTAAGGGGCCACTTACTCTGCCTTACTCCAATTCTTTTGACTGACCTACTGGTCAATTGTCCCCCTCACTAGTACAATTGGCCAGCCTGAGCCAGAATACTTTACAACACTGCTACCTTGCTGGCTACAAGGCTATTTGTTTATACATTTTTAGTTTTGTTTTCCTAACTATTAAGATGGAGAAAATTGTAACTAAATTCCAAACTAGCAGCCTCCACAGCCACCTTGGCTCTCCTAGCTGCTGCTACTAAACATAAAGTGGTACTGAAGTCCTAGGTCTCATTCATTCTGTCATTTTGGCTACAACACCTCCAAGGGTTTAGGGCACTAGCCCAACATTGCTCCTTAAAATCTCTAGTCTTAGTGGTAATATAAAATCGCAGAACCCTAGACCTGCTGATGGCTAAAGTTAAAGGAGTTTGTGCCCTCTTAAATAAAACATGTTGCTTTTAAATAAATACTTCTCATGAGGTAAAAGAAAATTTAAAAATACTAAAAAAAAATATACAAATTGTGGATGATCTCAAAAAAAAAAAAAAAACAAACAGGGCAAGGGCTTAGCTGAACACAAGCAATCTTTGCTTCTATAAAAGGACAACTTCTGTCCTGGCTACTCCCTTTTCTCGTTCCCTTACTAATTCTCTTTATTGTTCTTTTGTTTGGGCCCTGCATCCTTAATACTCTCCTCGGAATCATCTCCGCTCGCCTGGAGGCCATCAAGCTCCAAATGGTCCTGCAAATAAAACCCAAAATGACGTCTCCACGGTCCATCTTCCGGGGTCCCTTAAATCGACATCCTACTGTGGAACCCTAACTGTCTCCCCACATCGCCCACTCTCAGCAGGAAGCAGTCATTGATCAAACCTACGTCCCTTTTCCCTAACTGCAGTTAGGGCTCCGTTTGTAAAAGGGGGGAATGAGACAGGGCAAGCTAGGGTTATTAGGCAGTTTTAGGGACAGTGCAGGAGGGGACCTCTGAAGAATTTAGGGAGGCTTCAGAGATAAGGAAAACCAAAGAAATAGAACCAATTCCATTAGGAAAACAAACACCCAGGACCACGAATAATATTAATACTGTTAATGATGGTCCTGGTTTTCTTCAGGTGATAAAGGGAGGCGGAGATTGGAGAAATGGAGAGTGGTTTAATTTATGGTCACATTAGAAGGGCAGCTGTTTAACTTCAATGCAGGGATGCCCACCCAGAGGACTGGGCCATACATTTAAAGATGCAACTAATGGGGAAAGAGAAAGCTGTTAGATAAGGAATGTGAAGATCCCGCACTCAGTAGCAAATTGAGTGAGACAGCCGAGAACTGACCAATCACAAAGAGACTGGGGCAGCTTTAGAATAATGAGGGAAAAAAGGTATATATTCCCTAAGACACGACTCTACTTTGGCTTCCTTGCCCCTCCTAGGCCTGGTTTCTGCTCTTTTCCTCCTCAATAAACTTTTTCTTTCTATAAACGAACCTGCCTCTTCTCGCTTGCTTGCCTGAGCGTCTGCGAAGTTCCTGCTGCGGCTTCGTGAGACACCAACCCTGGGGGGTCTAGCGGCTGGGGCTCAGCACTGCCCTGCAGCCTGGGATCCGTTCCTGGCTGGAGGACTAGACCTGACAATTCCGGTATCAACACTACTCAGAACTTTTACCATGACAAATATCATTACAAAAATTATATGTCTTAGTAGCGGGCAAAAGCATCTGCAAGAAATTATAAACACATTCTGATTAAAAAAACAATGGGCACACACACATCCGTATGGTACATTTGATCTTTATTCATCTTTTGGGAAGGATAAGGTAACTTTTCCAAATCACTCAAAATCTTTTTCCCTCTTGCCAGATTTCACTAGGTTAATTTGATCGCAGGATTCAACCCCTCCATCTAGTCCTAGATAGCCCTCCCACCACCCACATTCCCTTCTTCAGAGAAAACGAGGGGCTACAGGCAATGCCTGCTATCAGAGAACTTAGAAGTATGCCAAGAAAGCCACTCCCATAAAACACAGCAGGCGTGTGCCCCACCACCAAGGGTGTCCCCATCGGAGGTGCTGAGGGTGTGTGATCCCTGCAGGAAAGGGACACAACTACCACTAGTCATACCCTGGGGCCTTGCTTCAGGGAGCCCTGATGTTTCTCACCCTCACCCCACCACCCACTCTGCTCTGGCATGTCTAAGCAGACTAAATCCTATCAGGAACTGAAATCCCACGCTGCCTTCCAGAAACCACTATGGATCTCTCTCTCAACAAGTCTTCTCAGAAGGTTCAGAAGGTAGAAATGCTTTGTGCCCCTTGGGGGTCGTCAGCTGTACCGTATCGTTTTGGACACAAACTGTTAATTGAAAGCAGCGTACATGCTACATTAAACAGTGTTGTGAGTCACAGAGAACAGGCACAGGAGAAAGCACCCCATCCTGACTCCATGCACTGGCTCCTGAGGCTCAGGTCCTTCCAGCATGGAGCGCGCTGCCTCCTGCCAGGGGGCACGCCCAACTTGCTAGGTCCAGGTGTCCGTCACGGGTGCTGGGAGGCTCTCCTGCTCCCGACTTTTACTCCACGCTGCGGGAGAGCGACTCGTTGGATGTAGAACAGGTTTCCATTGGGGACAGCTGAGTAGCTTTGCAGCAAAACTCATCCTAAGACAAGGCTGAGTGTGCTGTGTGGGCCACCTGCGCCCAGCCCGGGGCTCTGCCCTTTCTTCCCCCGCCACAGTTGGAGGAGCGGTGTTGCCCTGAGGCACAGTAAACTGGCTGTCCTGCTACCCCAGAGACCAGGATCTTGGCCCCAAGCCCAGGCATCTGTGTGAGCCGGGCTGATGTAGCCCCAGCACCTGTGGGCCCAGGCCGAGCGCGCCATCTCCTCTGTTTTATCTGTGAGTCACCCACTTCCTCCACCTGATTCCAGGTGCTGGGGCTGCAGAGGCCAGCGGACGCTCACGGCCTCCCAAGGGGACAGACGGCGTCAGAGAACCCAGAAAGCGGTGCTGGAGGCGGGGCAGGGAGGCGCCTGTGTGGAGACGAGGCCGGGGCACCATCGCGCCTTCATGTCCATACCTGCTGCTCAGCATCAATTTTTACTCTTTCTTTTGCAGCAGAGCGGCGCAAATTCACTTCTGCAGCCCCCGACCTTCACCTCAAAGGAAAGGCACTCGGCCTCCCAGCAGCCGTCCATCCACACACACTTCAGCTGCCCGTGAATTGCTCCCCAGGCTGAAGGCACAGAGCAGAGCCCTCAGTCAGCTGGTGATTCATTACTGGAAGGCGAAATCCCATCCTCGGGGCCAAGCTCAACCATCCATCTCCCGGGGCTCCTGAACACAGGGGATGGATTTAAAAGTGAGACGGGGGCAGACGTCACCCAGCAGCGAGGCCTGAGCACGCCAGGTCCTGCCCATGCTTGTTACTCAACGAGCACAACGAACCCCCGCCCCCCTGCCATGGCCGTGTCTGGGGTGCATAGAAGCAGAAGGAGACAATGTGCTTCCTAATCCCAATGAACAAACCTTTCCAGTTGATGACAATGTTCCACGTCTCCCAGGGAACGGTCCCGTGGGCGACGGCCGTTGGCTCCCTGGGAGGACCGGCCCAGGCCCTGTGTGCTGGCAACTGTGCAACTCGTTAGGAATTAACACTGGAAAGATTTAATTGAAGGGCATCACTAAATGATTTTATATATATATATATATATATAAAATAATGAATGTATGGATGTATATGGAAAACCATTAATAGCCTTTCCTCTCCTTCCCAAAAGCAGATTCCCTTTGAATGTAACACTATGGGAGATTCCCCTTATTGCTCCACACTGAACGAACATTTATCGGCCCCCATGGAAAAGAAACCCTGTATTACCAAGCAGTGTCGGAAATCCCTTGGTGGCCGGCTATGACTTCATCAGCACAAGCACATTCACAGTCAAGGTAAAGCCTGTGAATGCCATCTGTGCAGCTAAGCCTTCAGTACCTGCCCCAGTCTGAGACGGCACGAGATGACTCACACTGGAGAGAAACCATACGAATGCCGCATCTGTGGGAATGCCTTCATTCAAAGCTCTGACCTTAGAAAGCACAATCTGACTCACACTGGAGAGAAACCGCATGAATGTCAGCTGTGTGGGAAATCCTTCAGTCAGTGTTCTGCCCTTAGACGACACGAGGGAATCCACCATGGAGAGAACATGAGTGTTTTTAGTGAATATTCTGACCTGAGATGACATACAATGATGATTCATTATACTTAAGAGACGTCAACCATAGCTTTAATGTTTAAACACACCAAAGACTCATACATTGAAGGGATACTGCAACTGATGTGGAAGATCCTCTAGTCTTTCGTACTTGACATATGCACATGTATGTGGCCGTGAATACACACGTATGACATCAAAACCTTCAGTCATTGGCCTGACCTTCGATGACCTGAGAGAACTCCTACTGTACATAGAAAGAATGAGGTAGTCTTCAGCCACATTTGTACGTTTGAAACACACTAGAGGCTTGACACAGGTCAGACCGCCTGGGAGTGTCATCCATGTGAACAAATATTCAGCCAAGCACGAGTCACGTAGGCACAAGAAAGCTCAGTGAACGAGTCACTGCTAACCCAGGATGTGAGCGATGAATGTGCTTGAGGATTACCAAGCAATTCACACAGAAGCGATTCAATTAGAAGCCAACAGAACCCTCATTCCCAGAGCCATTCCGTGGCACATAGGAGGAGTCAGATTGTACAGAGCACTCAGTGTCATGAAAGAAGGTTCTCAAACCAAGGAGACGGTAGTCCAAAAACCAAGGAGGAGAAAACTTCAGCTAGATTTCATACCAGATAACGAAATCTAGGAGAAAAATACTCTAAGAATCTTTTAATATGCAAGTTAGCAAATAATTAAGAATAGACATAATTTCCGAGGGATAGGGTGAAATCGCCAAGATAGTCAAGTGGTCTGGGAATACTGAACCGATGCTGGGAGTATGCAGAATTTTGTAAGAAATTAAAGTTTGCAATAGATTTGTAAAGATGTGAGTAAACCGTGTTGCTAAAAAAGTCTAGTGAGCTGAAGATCTGCTTGTCCTTATGCAGCTTTAGGCACCTGTTTAGGTCTGCGCTCCTTGGCACGTGGGCCGAAGTTTTAGCCCAACTCAGAGTCTCTCCCAGCAGCTCCTTCCACACAGCTCATCCCCACGCATCCTCTCTCCTCACTGACATAGCGCTCTCTGTCCTGGCCTGCGGGTGACACAAGATCCTTCACAGGTGCCTGGTTGCTCCAGTGTGCCGTGGCCCTGGCTTGGCGAGGTCATGCGGGGGGCAGTACCAATGACACTGATGTCCACCACTGCGTCAGCACCAGCCCCGGCTCTGTGGGGACAGTTGCAGACTAGAGGCAGGGGTAGCTCAGCACCTCCAGGCCACAGAACACTCCTTGAATTTCTCCATGAAGCCTCTGAATTGGGCTAAGTGGGGGCGGGAGTTCATCGTCCCATGACCATATCCAGTACCTTGACTGGGTGAGTCCTGAGCTCCGCACCCAGTCAGCTCCCCGCCAGTGCTTTCTCCTTCCACAGCAGCTCTGCCAAGAGCACTCAGGCAAGCTGCACCCCCTAAGCTATCACACACCACAGAAGCCCGCAATGTACTGCAGAATGAAAGTTCTCACAAAGGAATTGCACATGCGTCCACTTTGAACAAACCTGAAAACTGAACTCAAGCCTCAAGGGGAAATGTTTCCAAGAGAGAACTCAACTGGTGGGTGCTCTCCCCAACTGCTACCGTCCCCACTCACATCCCGAGACCCTGTGAGTGAACAGTTTTGCCTCACAGTGATAAGCCACTGTTTTCAAACACCCCCCCCCCCAAAGCGATTCTATGGTGCAGCGAGGGTGGAAACAGTCATGTGAGGAGGAGGAACTAAAATTCAACATTCTGGTATCTTGGCTGGAGAGGCAGAGACAAGAGAAGTGTGAAGAAGGGCTTCAGGGAACAAATAAGTCCAGACCCTGGAGACAGACCTCACGGGTTCTCATTTCCACCGTCACAGTCCAGGAGATGCTACTCAGTCTTTTTGTGACTCAGTTTATTCAACTCTAAGGTGGAAATGAGCTGAGGGCTTCATTCTTGGCGTGGCTACGAGGCCACTGCGGTGGACCAGAGGCCGCAGATGGCTCCGGGCAACGGGCACTTCTGTCAAGAGCAGGTAGATCCCCCTGCTGTGTTCCTGCCCCCAGGGGAATGGACAGTAAGAAGCGAACCTCTCAGTTTAATTGGCAACAGCTGATAATGATCAGGCGCTGACAGTTAGCACCAGGCTTTCCTGGCCGGGAATCCCCGGGATGTGCCTGTGGCTTCAGTCTCCTTCCTGGTTTTCTGAATTTGAAACAAGACTTTAAAGCCAAATTGCTGTCTGCTTCCCATCAACAATTGTGTTCAGGTCTGTTAACCTTTGGGGGGTTCATTTATGTAGCGTTCTATTTCTTCCTTCCCCCCTGCACCCCGCCTCCCGTGCGCCCTGGTCCCTCCACTCCCCCGTACCTGGGGGCCTTCTGGGTGCCCATTCGTGCCCAGGAGCTTTTTAAAAGAGCCTGATCAAGGCACCTGCCATGGAAATACCCGGGTGTGTCCGTTTGTTTGTTTTTGTTTGTTTGTTTTTGTTAATTTTGTTTGTGTTTTTGTTTGTTTATGTTTGTTTTCACTTGTTTGTTGTTGTACATTCGTTTTTGTGTGTTTGTTTTGTGGGAAACCCCCCATCCCCCATGGGAGGCAGGAAAACTAACCTGTGGTGCAGAGGCTGCTGGCTGCACCATGGGGGAGGCCCCATCAGATTTCCTGTTGAAAGACAGCATAAGCAACTCTGCTTTAATTCTGAAACTTTTTGTCTGATATAAATGAGCAAAGTACATTAAGTATGTGTGGGAGAGACGGTGTCTCACTGCAGAATTATGAGGCCCGGCGTGGAAGGGAGCAGCAGCCCACACCTGGGCCCTGAGTGCAGGCTTTGGCTATGGCCCGAACAATGATCTGATCACGTCCCCCGCTTTTCTAATGACTGTTGGTCTCCAGAATGGAGCACCCATGGCCGTGATCATCGATTTCTGCAGAATGAAAGCAGCAAAACACAAACAGGTGCCCACTAGGGAGGAAGGTGCGGACATTTGAGTCACGAAGGACACCCCATCTTCAGCTCCTGATCCTCATGACACTACTCAGAACTTTTACCATGACAAATATCATCACAAAAATTATGTCTTAGTAGCGGGCAAAAGCATCTGCAAGAAATGATAAACACATTCTGATTAAAAAAACAATGGGCACACACATGGCACGTATGGTACATTTGATCTTTATTCATCTTTTGGGAAGGATAAGGTAACTTTCCCAAATCACTCAAAATCATTTTCCCTCTTGCCAGATGTCACTAGGTTAATTTTATCGCAGGATTCAACCCCTCCATCTAGTCCTAGATAGCCCTCCCACCACCCACATTCCCTTCTTCAGAGAAAACGAGGGGCTACAGGCAATGCCTGCTATCAGAGAACTTAGAAGTATGCCAAGAAGGCCACTCCCATAAAATACAGCAGGCAGGTGCCCCACCCCCAAGGGTGTCCCCATCAGAGGTGCAGAGGGTAAGTGATCCCTGCAGGAAAGGGCCACAGCTACCACCAGTCATACCCTGGGGCCTTGCTTCAGGGATCCCTGGTGCTTCTCACCCTCCCCCCACCACCCACTCTGCTGTGGCATCTCTAAGCAGACTAAATCCTATCAGGAACTGAACTCCCACGGCGCCACCCAGAAACCACTATGGATCTCTTTCTCAACAGGTCCTCTAGAAGGTTCAGAAGGTAGAAATGCTTTGTGCCCCTTGGGGGACCTCAGCTGTACCGTATCGCTTTGGTCACACACTGTTAATTGAGAGAAACGTACATGCTACATTAAACAGTGTTGTGAGTTCACAGAGAACAGGCACAGGAGAAGGCACCCCATGGTGACTCCATGCACTGGCTCCTGAGGCTCAGGTCCTTCCAGGATGGAGCGCGCTGCCCCCTGCCCGGGGGCACGCCCAACTTGCTAGGTCCAGGTGTCCGTCACGGGTGCCGGGAGGCTCTCCTGCTCCCGCCTTGTACTCCACGCTGCGGGAGAGCGACTCGTTGGATGCAGAACAGGTTTCCATTGGGGACAGCTGAGTAGCTTTGCAGTAAAACTCATCCTAGGACAAGGCTGAGTGTGCTGTGTGGGCCACCTGCGCCCAGGCCAAGGCTCTGCCCTTTCTTCCCCCGCCACAGTTGGAGGATCAGGTGCGACCAAAACTAGGGAACCCCGTGCCAGGAGTGGGATTCCATTGGGCTCCTGCACCTGGCCCACACGGAGCTGGGGAGCGCTTGGGAATCCCATTTCTGCTGGGCAGGGGAAGGAGCAATCCGGGGTCCTGTCCAAGGTGCTGAGGGTGAGGAGCACTGGGTTTGGGTGGCTCTGGCGGGGTGGGTCTCCCCTGGGACACGCAGGATGCTGGGTGTTCATGTGCTCTTGTCACCTCGGCCTGGACGACCGGGGATGGGTGTCGGTGTCTAGAAGGCAAGCAGGACCCTCTGGGCCTTCCTGTTCTTCCCCTTGGTGGCTCTGGTTCTTCCCCCCATGCCAGGGGCTCTGTCCACGGGGGCTGGCCCTTGAGCAGCATGTGCCCAGGCTGAAAGCTGCGGCTGGCCAGTGTCGCACTGGGCAGGACCCGCTCTGGACCCCGCGGGCTGTCTGGGCTGGTGGATCACGACCGCGTCGGCGGGCAGGGCACGGTCCACCTCCCTGAGCTTGAGGGCAGGCTTGGGTCGCTCGTGCTCCTGACGCTTTCTCCACTGGTCCAAGGTGACCGGCCGGGTCGGGGTCTCTCGCGCAGGCTCCTGGGGCTCGGGGACCTCAGGAGGCCTGTCTCCCACAGGCTCCCGATGGGCCTCAGGGAGCAGGTCCACACCTGTGGTGGTCAGCGTTGGGGGTGGCCCACCAGGTGAGTCCTGCTCGCTGGCCCTGTCCAGTTCCTTCTTCTGGATGTAAAAGAGCACGTAGGCCTGTTGGCTCAGGGCAGAGGAGGCATTGCAGGAGGTGACCTGAGAGTCGTCCATGCGATACCACCGGTCCTTCCCAAGCCTCACGTAGCAGAAGTAGTGTCCCTGGTGACACCCCCAGCCTGCGTGGACCAGCACCGCATAGAGTTCGTACTCCAGGGCCCCCGCCTTCTGCTCGGACAGCAAGGCCTGCAGGTCCAGGCGCTGTGGGTAGCGCACGGGCTTGGCCACCTTGCCGCCTGTGGGGCCGCCGAAGCGCTTGAGCATGAGGATGAGGACCTGGGGAGGGGCGTGCAGAGCCAGCGTCTTGGCGGCGGGCCCCCTGTCGCCACAGGCAGCGCAGTGGTACGCGTCGGGCCCGTCCAGGCTCTCCGGCTTCACCAAGTCCTGCAGAGCCTGCTCCACGCTGTCGGCGGCCTGGATGTCCAGGGCGATGTCCAGGTAGGGCTCCAGCGTGGTGGAGACTCCGCAGCAGCGCACGCACTGGATCTGGGACCTCCAGTAGCCCCCGAAGAGCCGCCGCACCAGGGTGCTGTCCTGGGGCTGTGGGTGCGCGGCCGCCAGCTCGCTCACACACCCGCCCTGCATGGCGCCCACGGTGGCCATCAGGAACTCGTGGGCATCTTCCTGGCGCCAGGCATGGAAGCCGGCGAGCAGCTCCTTCACGGGCGACACCACCTCCCCGGGGTGCAGGAGGGCGCGGGAGACGTGCGCCCGCATGGCGCAGAGCGTGCAGGACAGCCGCCGGGGGCAGGAGGGCGCGCGCGGCCGGGACAGCAGGTAGCCGGCCAGCGGGGGCGTGTAGGTCAGGCACTGCAGGGCCGCGTTGGCGTAGCAGGTGTTCCCCAGGTTGCGCAGCCCGGCCCCCACCTGGCCGGGCCCCAGCCAGCGCCCGAGGCGGCCCTGGCAGCCTGTCGTCTCCGCAGGCCCCGGGGCCATGCCGCGCGCGCCTGGCCGGAGGGACGAGCGGCTTCTTGGAGGGGAGGCAGGTCAGCCCTCCCGGGTCCCCGCACCTGGTCCAGAGGCTGCGAGCGCGTCCAGTCCTGAGGCCGAAGCTCCGAGTCGCGGCGAGGTCCGGAGTCTACCCTGCCGGGGTCAGGAAGAGCCGCTGCACGATGCGCGCGTCAGGACTGCTGGCTCCGAATGACCTGTAGGCCCGGCCCGGGCCCCTTTTATAGCCCCTGGCCCCGCCCCGCGACGAGGCCCCGCCCCCGACCCCCACCGGTCACCGGCCTGCTGGGCAGCGCTGGGCGTGGCCCTTCCGGGCCAGCAGCTCCCCGGGGAGTCCGGCGCTGGGTCACACCCCCCCCCCTCCAGTCTGCGGGGCCGGACCTGGCACAGGTGCAGTCTGACGAGGCACTCAGCGCCCCAGCTGCCCACGGCTGGACAGGGACAGTCATCAGGCCCCTTCCGACCCCCTCAGCGTCCTGGGCTCGGGACCCGAATAGGGCTGGGGACGACAAATTGCGGCTCGGACCCTCCACTGGCGTCACCCCACCTGACCCCGCATGTCAGAGCAGCATCAGCACGAGCTGGCAGGGACAGGAGAGGGTCTGAGAAGCCCGGAGTTGGCTCCGGACACCTGTGGGGCTGGGGTGACTCCTCTGGCCGGGGCGCAAAGGGCAGGAGCAGACTCTCGGGGAGCTCGCAGGAGGCCCCGCTGCACTCAGGAGCACCCTGTGGGATGGACACAGGCGGCTACATCATTCATTCCCAAGGATTCGGGATTAAAAAATATCTTCAAGGGAAGCTGCACACTCAAGACAGACGTGACAAGGTTTCTCTGATCGGTCCCAGGAGGTCCGGACGCTGAGCCGAGGGCCTGGCCTGGGCCTGCGAGGTGGGAAGATGCAGAGCGGGTGTTGGGGAGACAGAGGCACTCGGGACCCGCCTTCCTCACAGTGGGGCGGGCGCTGGCCGGGACAGACAGGATCCACTCAGTGTCCACCGCGGGCCCTGGGAGGCCCCTGCAGCCGAAGGTGCTGGGTGTGGCCACATGGCCCAGGGACGCCTGGAGCCACAACCCCCGCCCCAGGGGTGAGGGGCAGTGATTGAGGGAGGGAGGCACAGCGCTCCCTGGAGAGGCCCCAGGGCGTGACCTCTGGCACCTGCTTCCGGGGTGGCCCCTGGGATATTGCCCTCAGAACCGGGATGTGGCAGGGGGGATGTGGGGGGGCTGGGCTGCCGCCGTTTTGTGGAGGGCTCGGGTTAGGGGGGCGCTGTGGCCCGGGCTGTCCCCCCGTGGGCGCTGGCAGGAAGGAAGTGGGTGGGCAGGCAGCCCTTGTGTCTGCACCCCTGGCAGTGAAATCCGGCCTGAAATCTGGCCGAGGCCCCGCGTCCTCTCGGGCTTCCCTTGGTGGAAGCAGCGTCGGCTTTGCCCAGCCCCACTGCAGCCCCCACACCTAGACCCGCGCGCGCTCAGGAATCCGGAGCGTGTCCCCCTCACCCCGGGGCTCCGGGGTGCGCCCGGATGCGCCCGTCCCAGCATGCGCCTCATGACCGTCGGGGGGTGAAGCAGAGGTCAGCCCAAGCCCCACCGCGCTTTCTCAGGGCGCCCTGGAGCCTAGGGCTGGGGGGTCGTGCGTGCCCACGGAGAGGGTCACCCGGCGCCAGACTCCCATGGAGATGCCAGCCCGGAGGGGCCACGCCCAGCGCTGCCCATCAGGCTGGTGACCCAGGAAGGGGGGGTCGGGGGCTTCAGGGCGAGCGGGGCCAGGGGCTATAAAGGAGGCGCGGGCCGGGCCTGCAGGTATTTGGATCAACCCCGGCCCGTCCCAGGAGGGGGGTCGCTGGGGATGGGGCAGCGTTGGGTGGCCCAGGTGTGTCCCCTGACTTTCCTCTTCCATCGCACCCTGTGCTGCGGGGGTGGTGGGCGAGGGAGGCGGCCAGTCGTTATGACAGGTCCTGGGCATGACGTGCCGACGAAAAGGGGGGCCCTGGGGAAGGGGGGTGCTGTGTCCTCACTAGCCCGGTCTGGAGCTCGGAGAGGGCCTGGTTGGCGCCAGGGTGTCCTGCTGCAGCCGCGAGATGGCTGCGCCTGGCTGGCGTCCCGCCCCTTTCCTCCCACCCCGGCTGCTCAACCCCGACGTCCTGAGCCACGGGGACCCCGTGACAGCGGGGGAGACAGACCCCGAGGATTCCCGGGCGTGCGCTGGGGCTCCCTCAGGGGGCTGGCTGCCCCCGGGCCTCCAGAGCGCTGGAGCCGCGGCCGCGGGAGCCGCCCTGTCCTTCCCCTGCCCAGCCTGGTGCGGCCAGCACCGGGCAGCCTCCTGCTGGGGGCTGGACTCTAATAAGACGGTGTCTCACCAGCTCCTCTTCACTCTCAGTAACACACTCTTGTGTGCAAATGAGTGAGTGTGGGGGGATGTGTGCCAACGCACTCGCGACGCGTGGAAGGTAAAGCCCGACACAAATTTCACTTTCAAAGACTTTACTAAGAGCAGGAAACTGATTCGTGTTCGGCTCAAAACAAGCGGGGGAAGGTGCCCGACGATCCCTCGGCCACCACCACCCCGGCCACATGTCAGCGCGGGGTGGGGGGCAGGGGCAGGGCGCCCTCCGCACGCCCTGGGCCCACCCCAGGGACTCCCCCAGATTCACACAGTGAAGCCCAGGCTGGACCCGATTCTGCTTCACCCCACAGGGAAGCCAGAGAGACCCTCCCTCGCCCAAGCCCAGGGCACTCAGGCCCAGTGCTCCTCCCCCTCGGGGTCCCTGCCCAGGTGCAGAGTTGGGGTGACCACGCCCCCAGAAAGGTGTCAAGGGTCCTGCGCCGAGGCCGCCCTTCAGCGTCCCTGGTGCTCCCCACCACCACCCGCCCTGCGGTGGCAGCTCCTCCAGGAGAGCGATTCCCACGGGCCCCCCCAGGATGGCCGGGTCCTTGGCCTCGGACACGCACAGATGGCGTCAGAAGGGGGAGACCCCGCGGGGGCCCTGGGGTCCTCTGGCTGCCGGAATGAGGGCCTGCCGGGGGCGGTTTTGGGCTCAGACTCTTAAGGGTCTCCACGGGGAGCTGTGCGGGAGGGAACGGGGGCGCTGCGCGATGTGCTGCTCGGAGAAGAGAGACGCGAACCCGTGTGCGTTTCAGGGCACTTTATTAATAGACGAGAGTGGGGCGCAGGCCCCCGACGGCTGCGCTCCAGGAAGAGCCAAAGGCACAGGGAGCCCCCATCCCAGGCCGCAGACAGGAGCCTCGCGCTCGCGGCGGTGAGCAGAGTCTGCAGTGAACCCACCCACGAGGGTGCGCGGCAGCGAGCTGTGGCGTCGCTGGGTCCCCGCCTGTCACGGGGCATCCTCGGGGCGCCTGCGGGCCAGGGTCCGCGGCCAGGGCGTCTCAGTCCCCATCGCTGTCCTCAGAGGAGGAAGACACCAGCAGATCCTCGTGGAGGACGCTGCGCGGGGCAGGCGGGGCGGCGCCCTCGGGGCTGCAGCGGGTGGGGGTGCTCTGCGGCGGAGGGGGCGGGGGGCAGGCGGCCTTGAACCTGCAGCTCCACTGGCCGTGCTGCCGTCTGCTGAGGACCAAGGTGAGGGCCGGGCGGGGCGGGCTGCAGGGCCGGGAGTCTGGGCGCTCGGGGCCGTAGGCAGGGCGCGGGGGCTCAGCGCTGGGGGCCGGGGCCCCCTGGGTGGCCAGCGGGGCTGTGCAGGACCCATGTTCCGGGAGGCCTGGTGGGGGAGGCAGGGTTGGCTCAGGCCCCACGTCTGCGCCATCACTGTCCTCCTGGGGGTGCTGGGCCGGGCCCAGCCTGGCTTTCTTCGGGGGCTTCTGTGGAGCAGGACTGGGGGCGGCTCTCTTGCCTGGGGCCTCGGGGCTGAGGGAGGAGCCCTGGGGCCCCCACTTCAGGGCAGGCTGAGGGTCGGAGGCTGAGGGTACCTCGACCTCGAGGAGATTGGGGTGTGTCCAGGGGTGGGGGCCGGGAGCCAGGGCCTGATGCTGAGCGACACCCCGCGGTGTGTCCAGAGACGGGGGCCCAGGGGAGGGAGCCCCGCCCTGCATCTCCCTCAGGGCGGTGGGTGAGAAGCCCCCCGGGGCGGGCCGGCCGCTGAGACACCCCTGGACGCCGCTGCGTGTCTTCTGCGAGCTCGAGGGCTGCCGTCCCCAGGGCAGGTCCGGGCCGCGCTTCTGGGTGGGGTGGACAGGCAGGGGCCGGCTCGGGTGCTGTGGGGACACGAGGGAGAGGGACGTGAGCTCCCCCCCCGCTCCGGTCAGCAGCGCAGCGCGCGGCGAGGGAACCACAGCGGCCCAGGCGCAGGGGCGGCGCGGGAGCAGGGACACTCACCCGCGCGTCCTCCCAGGGGGCTGCGGCTGCCCGCCCGCCCTGCGCCGGGCCTGGTGTGCTCCTGGGAGGCTTCTGCGGGAGGGTGCCCCACTGCTGCTCCTGCCTGCGGGGAGAAACGCCATTAAGCAGAGTTTCCTGAGCCCAAGAGGGTGTGGGCAGTGTCCCCCCTCCATCCCCCGGCTTCCGGGATGGTCAGGAAGGCCCTGGCCACCCCACTGTCCTCCCGCCTTGGAGCTTCTCCCCACTGCTGGGCGCCCACGGACTCCCTTTGGACCCCCCTGAACCCCCCCCGTGCTGTCCACTGGTGCAGGTGCCCTTTGCCCCCCTCACCCGCGTGGGCCCCCAGGAGATCAGGGGCCCCTCAGCATGGAGGCCAGAGGATCCTGGCCTGTGGCGCTGCCCCCTCCACCTGTGCTGGCCCGGGCCTAGCTGTGCCCACAGGGGAGGGGTAGGTCACAGCGACCTTGACCGGAGCTGGGGGACCCGCCAGCTGCCCGCATGTACCTACCTCAGTGCCCGTGCAACCTCCCGCACGGTCCGGCTGCCAGTCTGGGGCTTCCGTGCCAGGTGCCCGTACCACGGGTTCTGGTTCTCCTTGCCTTGCAGGGAGCCCAAAGCCTGGGGCGCCAGGGCCCCCTGCCAGCACCTGATGGGGCACCTGGGGCTGGCAGCCTTGTGCCCAAAGGCTCCGCAGTCCTTGCACTTCACCTGCGGGTAGGAGGGACACGGGGTCAGGGCCTCACAGTCACATGCAGGGGCAGGGATCGGGGAAGGGGCTGTGGGGGGCAGGAGAGGCAGAGTGGGGGCCTCCCCCAGGGTCTGAGGGAGGGGCTGGAGGGGAAGGGAGGGCGCAGGTGGCTGACCGCACTGGGCACCGGGGCGAGCGGGGGCCGCAGTTGCAGGGACAGGGGGAGGAGCTGACTGGGGGTGCGGGGCCCGCCCTGGAGCACCTGGCGGTGCTGGGGCGGGGGGGCCTGAGCTGTGCAGACAGCATGAGGGGCGCCTGCCCTGTGCTCGACCTGGTGGGCGCGACAAGGTCCTGAACTTACCCGAGGATCCTCCTCCACTGTTGGGGGTGCTGTCTGCACCCCGGGTCCTGCCCGCGGGGCCATCCCTCTCTGGGTGCTCACCGGGCGGAGGACCCCAGCTGGGCTGGGCCTTCCCGCCATCGGACAGGCCGCCTGGAGCTTCATCCCGCTGTCCCCGGGCCCGACGGTGGGTGACCTGGACAAGAGACAAGGCAAGTGTCAGTGGGCTCAGGAGCTCCCGCCTCCTCCGCCACAGCCTCTGCCTGGGGTGAGTCCCGGACACCGGGGGCCACAGGACTTACCTCAGGGCCTCTCCTGCCCACCCTGTGGGCCCTCACAGCCCCTCCCCCTGCACACCCCGACCCAGGACTCACCACCGACCTCCCACGCCCCGTTCCAACCATCTCGGTGCACAGGTGCCCGTGTGTGGGAGCCCAGCCCAGGCGGCAGCACAGCAAGCCCTGCCACCTCACAACCCCCTTGGAGTCTGTGCCAGGGAGCCAGGAGGGTCCCCTGGCAAGGCTGACTCAGCCTCGGGGCACAGTGCTTGTGGGTAAACCCCTCTGCCCCCACTGAAAACACCCCTCACCCCTCTATCACTGGCTGCGCCATCAGAGGACCCCCCAGAGGGGGAACTCACCTGAGGCCGCGGGGTTGCTCCGTGGGTCAGGAGATGCTCGGGTGGGGCTGGACCAGGTGCACTGTCGGTGGGCAGCGTCCTGGAGGCCGGAGCAGGTGGGACTGGGCAGGAGTGGTCCCAGGCCTGCCGTTTATGCTGTCCCCGGCGTCACGTGACCCAGCAGGTCTTCCCTCCCATCAATCACTGCCCCTCACCCCTGTGCAGGTGGTTGTGGCCACACCCAGCCCTTCCGGCTGCAGGTGCCTCCCGGGGGCCTGTGGTGGACACTGAGTGAACTCCTGTCTGTCCCGGCCAGCGCCCGCGGCCCTGTGAGGATGGCGGGGGCCCCCGAGGGGCTCTGTCTCCCTGGGCCACCTGCTTCTATCGGGGAGTGCTTGTGGGTCGGTCATCCTGGGAATGTGACTCTTGCTACTGGAAAGACGGAGACCATCGTGGTGATGTCCTGGGAGACGTTCCCCTGGGTACCAGGGACGGTGTCAGGGGACAGCACTTCCCAGGCCTTGGCAAGATCATGGGGCCCTTTTAGCGAGTTTCCTTTGGCCTCGCGCCTCGACACTGTGTGTCGTTTCCAGCCGCTCCCAGGGGAGCTGGTAGTTTGGGGGCTTTGTCTTAGTTGAGTACAATTTGCAGGACTGCGCGGGGCACCGCCTCTGTGGCTCGGCCAGGCAGGATACCTGAGCGATATATGACGTGTGGCCTTAGAAGTGACTCTGCCTCCATTTATCTCCAGTCAGAAGCGGGACCGAAGCCAAAGAGCTTTCTCAGGCCGGGAACACGGTGCTGCTCTTTGAGGTGGCTCCAGGCTGCCCCCAGGGCCGGAGACAGATGCTCAGGTGCCACCAACATCTTTAAACAAGACTTGGTGAATGTTGCCCCTGGCCTGATGGGCTAAAAATTGCCTCTAAGGCTTGGAGAGTGAGAGGGGGCGGCGGGGCGCCGGAGTAGGGCCGGGCTGCTAAGGGTGGACGCGGGTTTGGAGGAAGGAGAGATGCAGCAAGGGCTGCGCGTCTCCTGGGGAGGAAGCCTCACAGAGCGGTTGCCCGGAGATGACCTCACGCCAGCCGTGAGCTGCATTTGCAACAGCTTGCATTGTTTTGAAAAGGTTCAATTTCCCACAAATTACTTCATTCAACATCCTCAGCCACTGCCTTCAGCTCACTGATGTCCTTTTCTCCTATGTGCAATCTCGCTGGAGCGTTTTCCATGCTGCTTTTAGGTTTGCTACCTCGTTGTTAGAATATCAGTGTTGACCAAATGTAAGGAATTCCTTCAGATTTCCCTTCCTCCATGACACCGGGGGTGTTTGGAATCGCCTCAACCAGACGCATGTCAGAGATGCTCCGTGAATCAAGAATTTCTGTTGATCTTACACGGAACAGTCCCCCAGTCTGAACTGTCTGTCGGGACTCTTGGTCCTGCTTCAAAGACTCTTTTATACCCCGAGGTGTTTTATCCTCTTCTTGCTGTTTGAACCTTTGCTCCTTCGATGGCTTTTCTTGAGCACGTCAGGCTGGTAGGTGGCTGAATCTTAGTTCACAGTGATTGTGAGACTAGCGTTTCTCCCGAGCGGAGCTTGCCCAGGATGGAAATAATTTTAGAAGAATGAGGTGCACCGTGCACAAGTCCTCCAGACATGTCAAAGTTTGGAGCTGCTGGTGACACCGTCCCCACGGCTCTGCTTGCAGCGTGCCTGCACCTGTGATGTCAGGTTGGCGAGCGGCACACTGACAGCCCATCTGTGTATGTGCGAAACCACCAGTCACTGCTCTGATCTGGGAGAACTCACCTGCAAACCTGACCTCTTGACTGCTGATAAGGGGGTAGAAGGATCCTCCCTGCTCACCCCAGGACTGCAGTGCTGATTCATGCAGTGTGAGAGCCCTTGGAGGGTTTTAAAATTCATGCTGGGACTGGATTTTGCTTCTGCTTTATCATGCACTGTCCACCAGGCAGGTGACCACCTACAGGCCTGCGAGACTCTCCCTTCAGGGCTGGGTCCCCTGGTGTCTCCGAAGGGAGGAGCGGTGGCTGAAGTCTCTCCCGCCCAGCGGACACGCGTGCGGCCGCTCTCCAGGGTGGGTCTCTCATGGCTTCTAAGGTGAGCGCGTTGACTGAAGGCTTTCCGCAGCGGCGGCCCTCGTGGGGTTTCTCGCCTGTGTGTGTTCTGCCGGGGCGCCGGAGCTCAGAGCCGTGATGGAAGGCCTCCCCGCAGAGCAGACGCTTGTGTGGTGTTTCTCCACTGTGAATTCTGTTGTGCTGGCTAAGGCCAGAGCTTTGGCTGAAGGATTTCCCGCCCTGTGGACAGGCATCCTGCTTCTCTGCAGGGCGGATTTTTTCGTGGCTTCTAAGGTAAGAAAAATGACTGAACGCCTTCTCACATGCGCGGCATTTAGAGGGTTTCTCCACAGTGTGAGTTTTCTCTTGCTGTTCACAGTGAGAGCTGTGTCTGAACACTTTCTCACGCGAATGGCGTGCGTGTGGTCTGCTACCTCGTCGTCGGGTCTGGGTGTTATTGAGGCTTCTAAGGTCAGAGCTTTGCAAACCTTTGTGCCCACCTCAATGACAGTTACATGTTTTTTCTGCAGTGTGCTGTCCGGGCCAGCCGCGCAAATCAATGCGGTACCCTGGGGAGGAAGCAGGGGCTTGGTATGGGACAGGGGTACGCGAGGAGTGGAGACAAAGCCAGGATCATCACCAGTCTCGTTTATTCAGGAATGTGTACAATGTTATATAGGGTTCAGAGGAGGAGGTCTCTCGTTATCTCAAACAAGGACAGACCACCAATGGAAACAAGCCACAAGGAGCAAGCAGGGGGAAGGGGTGAGTCATCACAATAGGAAACTTGAAACCTTCACTGGAGCTAACATTCAGTACCTGCTTCAGGCAAGAACCCGGATGTTCAGGTCTGGGCCCCAGGTCTGGGCCCCGACAGATCCTCCTTTTCTATTATTTCTAATGAGAGAGCAAAAAGACAAAAACCCCTCGGGGACTGCGCCTGTCTTAGGTCGTGGGGAGTCACAGACTTGTGGCGATTTAGCACCTCAATCCTTTTGAATCTGCCCCCGATCTTACCCGTCATTGGCTGACCAGTCCATCGCACAGGGGAAGGGGGTCTTATTTCTTCAGACTGAGCATAGGTCTGAGTAAGAGCCTCCCTTATGTCGCATCTCCAACTTATGGTAATGTACCTGAATGGGTTTTGCCTGAAGGGCCTGAATCTGTTGTCTTACAAAGGTGATTATTTTGTTAAAAATGTAAGGACCCACCACAACCAATGTCAAAAGGGTTAATAGGGGACCCATGAGGGGAAGAAGGTAGGGTAAGAGTCCATTGAGACCAGTCCAGAGTGGATTTTCAGCTAGTTCCTGGCGTCTTCTTTCCAGGTCATCTTGTAACTGTCGGATTTTATTGTGGACAATTCCTGATTTGTTGGCGTAAAAACAGCATTTCTCTGTACAGTGCTTTAGTCAAGGACATCAGTTGGCCTGTGTCTCCGAAGCCGGCGAAGGCCGAGGAGAAAAGTAGCCCCTCAGCACAGAGGATGAGCCAGGAAGCGGTCACCATACTGTAACAAATCAAAAGTAAAAGATACCTCAGGGAGGTTGAGTGTCCCTGGGTTGGTGCTTGTGATCAATTTGTCTGACAAGCCGTTCAGGCAACCATTGGGCTGCATCATGAGTCTGTGAGAAGACACATACAGATCCCCTTCCCAGATCAGAACTGGGTCAGGGCCGTACCAAGTATTGTCCAAAGGGTCCTTCCATTTTACCATTGCTAATTGATTTTGCGTTTCCGTATGCCAGAAACGATCGGCCGCACTTTTCGCCTGAGCGTCAAGCCTCAAGAAATTGAGGATGAACAGAGCATGGTTTAGTGTGTTGCGGGGGTTACCTTTAGAGGGGTACCAGGAACCATGTAAAATCTTTTGGATGGTGGTTTTTAACGAAAGATGGGCACGCTCAACTATGCCTTGTCCTTGAGGATTATAAGGGATGCTCGTGGTGTGGTGAATGGACAGGGTAGAGCAAACATTTTTGAAGGCTTTTGCAGTGTAGCATGGGCCATTATCAGTTTTAATACGTTTTGGGATCCCCAAAATGGAGAAATAGTGGAGCAGGTGTGCAATAACATGTCTAGAGGTTTCACCTTTAAAGTCATTATCAACAACACCCGGGAAAATCTTAAGACCGTGTAAAGCCACACTGCCTCTGCCGATGATGAGGCCAAACATACCCTGTGGTAGAGGGCCATGAACCCCTGTCCTTAAGACCTGGGGCCCCATATCAGGGGTCAATATTGTATTGGAGGTGGCACAGAGGTCCAATCCTGCACTTCCTGGTGTTGCTCTGCGGAGTTTTGAAAAGGATTTGTGGGTGTCGCTGGAACTAAGGGGATTGCCCCAAGAGGTTGTTTCGGGGCCTGGGGCTGGCCCCTCTTCTCGTTTCCCGACTGGGACGGGAATTGCTGTCCCTGAGTGTCTGTTTTTGACCTACAGTCTCGTGCCCAGTGTTTGCGGCGCTTACAGCGGGGGCACAGCCCAGGGACCTTTTGCTGGGCTTGTGCGGGGTTCAAAGGACAAGCCTTTGAAAAATGGCCAGGTTTGCCACACTTGTAACAATTCCGCGAGGGATCTGTTTTTGACTTAATATAATTAGCCACAGTCTGACCACTAAATGCTGCCGCCATGGCCAAACCCTGTTGATATGAAGGGTCAATGTCAGCACAAATGCGGATGTAGTCAGAAACATCCGAGGTCTGTCTTTTCATGGGCCTGATAGCCGCTTGGCAAGCCAGAGTGGCATGTTCAAAAGCCAACTGCTTCACCAGGTCAGCAGTGGCAGCGGTGGAGCCTAGGGAGCGCTCTGCTGCAATCTGTAGATGGTCAACAAAATCAGAGAAGGACTCCCCAGTACCCTGTCTTATTTTAATCAGTGGGATTCCAGTATTGTTTTTGGCAGGAAGTTTGCGCCATGCTCTGGTGGCTGCAGAAGAGATTTGAGCAAAAAGGCCGGGATCAGCCACAAGTTGAGCTTCCGACGTAGCGAAATCCCCAGAGCCTGTGAGCATTTCAAAAGTCCATGGGTTTCCAGCCCCTTTATTTTCTCGGGCCAGGTCCCTACAGAGATCCTGAAATTCGGTTCTCCAAAGTAGATGATCTCCGCCGCCAAGGGCAGCCTTTACTAAAGTTTGCCAATCTAGGGGAGTGAGCCCCCTTCTGCGATAGAATCAAGAATTGTGAGAGTGAAAGGGGCACTAGCACCATACTGGGTAACAGGGGTTTTTAATTCCTTTAAATGTTGAAAATTATGTGGCTGGTGATAGCGCTGGAGGTGGCCTTGAACATCTGGAGCTTCGATAACAGGAAAGACAGAAGCCACGGAAAAGGGCTTTTTGGGAGGTGGGAAAGCCGACAGAGTGGCGGGAGCCGTGGGGGGAGGAGATAAAATGGAGTCTGCGTCAACTCCGCCCCATAATGGCGGCTTTAAGGTGAGGTCGGCTTCAAGCCCGCCCCGTAACGGCGGCTTTGAAGTGGCCTCAGCATCACCGCTCCCCCGTAATGGCGGAGCGGGATCTGAGGTGGATGAAGAAGTTAATCGGATCTATTGAAGTTGAAGGGAAAGTTTATGATACGAGCCTGTAGGCGCATGCGCTCCTCAAGGTGGGCGATTTTGGTTTTAAGGTCGAGATTAGGGTCAGCGAGTTGCGAGGGCGCAGAGGCAACAGCAGCCGTGTAGTAAGGAGGAGAGTGGGGATTGTAACGTGCGGCCTCCTCCTCGAGGTTGCTCCAATCTGCTTCGCCCGCCTCAGGATCCTCCCCTTTTGCGATAGTGGGGCGAGGTTGCAAAGCAACTTTCATTTCGCTTTTCGAGTTAGGCAGTGGAAAAACTCCGTCCTCCACTTCAGAGGAGCAAGGAGGGTTTGTAGCCACAGAAGTAAACTTGCTCAAAGAATGATAAATTCTGTTTTTCTTTTCTATTTTGGGCCGGTCGGGAGAGGCCTTTCATTTTTCTCTAAGGGTTCTTTTTGTTCTTCTTTGGATGGATTGTCCTCCGCATCACTGTGAAACGGAATTAAGTCCTCAAGGTGATCTTTGGGGGCTGGGGCCCCTGCCGTGCGGGGGAAGCACTTCTAAGCAGTTGTTCTGTTTCCCCCATCCTTTTCCATCTTTTTTGATTTATTGTGCCCTTTTGAGGGAACCAAGGACACAGGTCTTGAACAAAATCAAAAAAGTGGAGTAGATCCTTTTTTGTGACCCTGACTCCTCGCGTCCTAAGTGCCTCTTTTAATTGCTTCACATATATTTCATGCTGGCTTATTGCCTGTCCCATGATTCAGACGCTGTACCTGAGCTTACCTTATCCACGAAGTAGCAGGGTCCCACGTTGGTAAGGCTTCCTCCTGAGCTAGCTAGCTTCCTTTTCGGGCGTCTTCTCCCTCTGTAAGTTCTTCCTCGTACCCGGGCCACACGCTGGGCGCCAAATGTCCGGGCCAGCCGGGCAAATCAACACGATACCTGGGAGAGGAAGCAGGGTCTTGGTATGGGACAGGGGTACGTGAGGAGTGGAGACAAAGCCAGGATCATCGCCAGTCTCATTTATTCAGGAATGTGTACAAGGTTATATAGGGTTCAGAGGAGGAGGTCTCTCGTTATCTCGAACAAGGAGAAACCACCAATGGAAACAAACCACAGGAGCAAGCAGGGGGAAGGGGTGAGTCATCATAATAGGAAACTTGAAACCTTCACTGGAGCTAACATTCAGTACCTGCTTCAGGCAAGAACCCGGATGTTCAGGTCTGGGCCCCAGGTCTGGGCCCCGAGAGTGTGCGTTGTCTTGTGTTTCTTGAGGTGAAGGTAAGGACGAAGGAGCTCCCCATACTCGTGGCACTCACGTAATTTTCCTCTAGTGTGAATTTGTTTGTGTGGATGAAAGGAAAGGTCTTTGTGGAGTGATTTTCCATGCCCTGTTGTGATATGAGGCTTCTGTCCCATGCGAATTAAAACACGTTGATTGAACTCAGCTCTGTGAGTAAACTCGTCACCCACGTCAATGTGTCCAACGGGAGCCTCTGGAGTGAGACGTGGCTGTTTGGGAGAAGAGAAAAAAGACTCTTAGTGGTTTGCCAGCCTATGTCCTTGCCTTCATTTGTCCACTAGCAACCTGGGCGTGACAGTCTCTAGGGCTCGTCTCGCATACGTACTGGGTCACTCACCTGCAGGCAGAAAGTATTATCCTTTGAGATATTAGATTCCTACCATGAGAAATGTTGATGAAGTTGACTGTATTTTTAGAACGGAGGTTTTGCCTTGAGCTCATTTATTTTGAGCTTAATTTATTCACTGATTTCAAACTACCAAACTTTTCCCCAGAAAGTGCTTAATTCCAACTCCATTACACTCCTGCAGGAACCTCACCTTATTGCCGGATCTGCAATTTGGATGATTAGGACTCACACCAACCGACCGTTGGCATGGCGACCCTTGCGTCCTTCTGGTTGTGTTGTGTTAGTAACACTTCTTCTCTGTTATGGAGACTTTCTCTCATTACACAGTTACAGCTGTGATCTCCTTGGCCTGGGACCGGGTGGGGGGGGGTGCAGGGGAGGTGGGTTGGGGGGTTGGGACCTGGCCTGTGAGCGGGCTCCTGGCAGTGTTAGTGTGACAGCACAGGCCGTGTCCTCGTGGGACCTGATGCTCGGGGGTAACGGTGTACTCAGCGCGCCTGCCTGTACTGCGGAGAGGAGTGTGGGGCGGTGTTGCCCTGAGGCGCAGTAAACTGGGTGTCCTGCTAACCCAGAGACCAGGATCTTGGCCCCAAGCCCAGGCAACTGTGTGAGCCGGGCTGATGTAGCCCCAGCACCTGTGGGTCCAGGCCGAGCGCGCCATCTCCTCTGTTTTATCTGTGAGTCACCCACTTCCTCCACCTTATTCCAGGTGCTGGGGCTGCAGAGGCCAGCGGACGCTCACGGCCTCCCAAGGGGACAGTCGGCGTCAGAGAACCCAGAAAGCGGTGCTGGAGGCGCGGCAGGGAGGCGCCTGCGTGGAGCCGAGTCCGGGGCACCATGGCGCCTTCATGTCCATAACTGCTGCTCAGCATCAATTTTTACTCTTTCTTTTGCAGCAGAGCGGCACAAATTCTCTTCTGCAGCCCCCGACCTTCACCTCAAAGGAAAAGCACTCGGCCTCGCAGCGGCCGTCCATCCACACACACTTCAGCTGCCTGTGAATCGCTCCCCTGGCTGAGGGCGCAGAGCAGAGCCCTCAGTCAGCTGGTGAATCATTACTGGAAGGCGAAATCACGTCCTTGGGGCCAAGCTCAACCATCCACCCCCCAGGGATCCTGACACAGGGGATGGATTTAGAAGTGAGACGGGGCAGACGTCACCCGAGCAGTGAGGCCTGAGTGCGCCAGGCCGTGCCCACGCTTGTCCTCAATGAGCAGAACCGAACCCCCGCCCCCTGCCATGGCCGTGTCTGGGGTGCATAGAAGCAGAAGGAGACAATGTGCTTCCTAATCCCAATGAACAAATCTTTCCAGTCGATGACAATGTTCCACGTCTCCCGGGGAACAGTCCCGTGGGAGACGGCCGTTGGCTCCCTGGGAGGATAGGCCCCGTGTGCTGGCGTCTGTGCTGCGCCTCTTTGGGGCACAGAGATGATACAGGAAAACGCTGGGCCGTCCGCGTGCTCTGCAGAGCCGATGGGACTGTCTCCGCGTGTGTCAGAAAAGCTGGCGTTTGCACGTTTGGAACAGGCAGCAGCCTGCTCCGTGCCGGCCAGAGGGAGCTCAGACTGGGCTGAGGAGAGCCGAGCCTGTTCCCATGCACTGGTCTGAAATGGAGTTGGGGGAGGGGCGGGAGGAGGCGCGGGCAGCATCCATGCCCCTCCCCATTGTTCTGCCACCAGCCCTGCTGGGGTGGGGGGGCGCCACCAAGTCCCCCCGCCCCCCTCCCCCGGCGATCGCCTGCCCTTCCCTGCCCTCCTGACCAGATGCTCAGATCTACAGTGTCTGAGATCTACAGGGCAGATCCACAGCCTGCAGGTTTTGTCTTGTTCCAACCCCGGGACCTTTTTAGAACCCAGGAGAGTCCATATCAGCAGGAAGGACGCATCTACCATCAAGGCAATGGTAAGTCACATGGGGAGTGACACTAATCATTCAAATTAGAGACATGGCAGTAGTATGTTAATAAGTGAAACTATTATCCTAAAGTACATTAAGTTGAGATTTAACTCTCAGCAAAACGTTTTGGATAGTATGAGTTTAGTGAAAAAATTAATGAGCTCAAAATTATAACCCGAGATATTAAAAAAATATGGACAACTACACACTGTTCCTATGCCTAGTCTTTGCCTAGTTTTTTTTCTTTAAAGATTTATTTATTTATTTATACAAGCATTGGTACAGTCAGAAGCGCGGGAGGGTGAGAGAATCCACCAGAGCCAGAGCGGGGAGCAGAGCAGGCAGAAGGACCGAAGGACACTGCTGAGGGGAGCAGCGGGCGGCAGGAGAGGTCTGCGCGCCATGTGGGACCCTCCTCCGGTGGCCGGGGAGCAGCCGGGGATGGAACCGGCGCAGCAGAGGCTAAGGGCAGCTTCGCAACCCAGCGCTCAACCGCTGGGCCACTGGGGAGGCCCCTTTGCCTATTCTTTGAAACACAATGACGCCTTCAAAATCAGTCTACAAGCTGCAGTTAGGATGCTGCAAAAACGTGTGCAGGAGGGAAATGCAACTCGTTAAGAATTAACACTGGAATGATTTTAATTGAAGGGCATCACTAAATGATTATATATATATATATATATATATATAAAATAATGAATGTATGGATGTATATGGAAAACCATTAATAGCCTTTCCTCTCCTTCCCAAAAGCAGATTCCCTCTGAATGTAACAGTATGGGAGATTCCCCATAGTGCTCCACAATGAATGAACATTTATCGGCTCCCACAGAAAAGAAACCCTGTATCAGCAAGCAGTGTCGGAAATCCCTTGGTGGCCGGCCATGCCTTCATAAGCACAAGCACATTCACAGTCAAGGTAAAGCCTGTGAAAGCCATCTGTGCGGGAAAGCCTTCAGTACCTGCTCCAGTCTGAGACGGCACGAGATGACTCACGCTGGAGAGAAACCTTAGGAATGCCGCATCTGTGGGAATGCCTTCATTCAAAGCTCTGACCTTAGAAAGCACAATCTGACTCACACTGGAGAGAAACCGTATGAATGTCCCCTGTGCGGGAAAGCCTTCAGTCAGTCCTCTAACCTCAGGCAGCATGCAAGAACGCACACTGGAGAACAACCGTGTGGATGTCACCTGTGTGGGAAAGCCTTCAGTAAGTGTTCTGCCCTTCGACGACACGGGGGAACTCACACTGGAGAGAAACCATATGAATGTCATCAATGTGGGAAATCCTTCAGTCAGTGTTCTGCCCTTAGACGACATGAGGGAATCCACAGTGGAGAGAACATGAGTGCTTTTAGTGAATATTCTGACCTGAGATGACATACAATGATGATTCATTATATTTAAGAGACGGCAACCATAGCTTTAATGTTGAAACACACCAGAAGACTCATACACTGAAGGGATACTGCAACTGATGTGGAAGATCCTCTAGTCTTCCTAACTTGACATATGCACATGTATGTGGCCGTGAATACACACGTATGACATCAAAACCTTCAGTCATTGGCCTGACCTTCGATGACCTGAGAGAACTCCTACTGTACATAGAAAGAACGAGGTTGTCTTCAGCAGCAGTTGTACGTTTGAAACGTACTAGAGGATTGACACAGGTCAGACCGCCTGGGAGTGTCATCCATGTGAACAAATATTCAGCCAAGCACCAGTCACGTATGCACAACAAAGCTCAGTGAACGAGTCACTGCTAACCCAGGATGTGAGCGATGAATGTGCTTGAGGATTAACAGGCAATTCCCACAGAAGCGATTCAATTAAAAGCCAACAGAACCCTTATTCCCAGAGCCATTCTGTGGCACATAGGAGGAGTCAGATTGTACAGAGCACTCAGTGTCACTAAAGAAGTTTCTCAAACCAAGGAAACGGTAGTCCAAAAACCAAAGTGGAGAAAACTTTAGCTAGATTTCACATCAGATAACGAAATCTAGGAGAAAAATACTCTCAGAATCTTTTAATATGCAAGTTAGAAATAATTAAGAATAACCATAATTTTACAGGGAAAGGGTGACGTCGCCAAGGTAGTCAAATGGTCTGGGAATACTGAACTGATGCTGGGAGTATGCAAAATTTTGTAAGAAATTAAAGTTTGCAATAGATTTGTAAAGATGTGAGTAAACCATGTTGCTAAGAAAGTCGGGTGAGCTGAAGTTCTGCTTGTCCTTATGCAGCTGTAGACACCTGTTTAGGTCTGCGCTCCGCGGCACGTGGGCTGAAGTTTTAGCCCAACTCAGAGTCTCTCCCAGCAGCTCCTTCCACACAGCTCATCCCCACGCATCCTCTCTCCTCACTGACATAGTGCGCTCCGTCCGCGGCCTGCGGGTGACACAAGATCCCTCACCCCGTGCCTGGTTGCTCCAGTGTGCCATGGCCCTGGCTTGGCGAGGTCATGGGGGGGAAGTGCCAATGACACTGATGTCCACCACTGCGTCAGCGCCAGCCCCGTCTCTGTGGGGACGGTTACAGACCAGAGGCACGGGTAGCTCAGCACTTCAAGGCCACAGAACACTCCTTGAAATTCTCCATGAAGCCTCTGAGTTGGGCTAAGTGGGGCCAGGAGTTCATCATCCCATGACCACATCCAGTACCTTGACTGGGTGAGTCCTGAGCTCCGCACCCAGTCAGCTCCCCGCCAGTGCTTTCTCCTTCCACAGCAGCTCTGCCGAGAGCACTCAGGCAAGCTGAACCCCCTAAGCTATCCCACACCACAGAAGCCCGCAACGTACTGCAGAATGAAAGTTCTCACAAAGGAATTGCACATGTATTCCCTTTGATGAAACCTAAAAACTGAACTCAAGCCTCAAGGGGAAATGCTTCCAAGAGAGAACTCAGCTGGCGTGTGCTCTCCCCAACTGCCACCGTCCCCACTCACACCCAGAGGCACTGTGAGTGAACACAGTCTTGCCTCCAAGTGATACCTCACTGTTTTCAAACCCCCCGCCCCCCAAGCGATTCTATGGTGCAGAGAGGGTGGAAACAGTCATGTGAGGAGGAGGAACTAAAATTCAACCTTCTGGTATCTTGGCTGGAGAGGCAGAGACAAGAGAAGTGTGAAGAAGGGCTCAGGGAACAAATAAGTCCAGACCCTGGAGACACACCTCATGGGTTCTCATTTCCACCGTCACAGTCCAGGAGATGTTACTCAGTCTTTTTGTGACTCAGTTTATTCAACTCTAAGGTGGAAATGAGCTGAGTACTTCATTCTTGGCGTGGTTACGAGGCCACTGCCGTGGACCAGAGGCCCTAGATGGCTGCGGGCAACGGGCACTTCTGTCAAGAGAAGGTAGATCCCCCTTCTGTGTTCCTGCCCCCAGGGAAACGGACAGTAAGAAGCGAACCTCTCAGTTTAATTGGCAACAGCTGATAATGATCAGGCGCTGACAGTTAGCACCAGGCTTTCCTGGCCGGGAATCCCCGGGACGTGCCTGTGGCTTCAGTTGCCTTCCGGGTTTTCTGAATTTGAAACAAGATTTTAAAGCCAAATTGCTGTCTGCTTCCCATCAACAATTGTGTTCAGGTCTGTTAACCTTTGGGGGGGTTCATTTATGTAGCGTTCTATTTCTTCCTTCCCCCCTGCACCCCGCCTCCCGTGGGCCCTGGTCCCTCCCCTCCCCCGTACCTGGGGTCCCTCCGGGTGCCCAATTCATCCCCCAGGAGCTTTTTAAAAGAGGCTGATCAAGGCACCCTCCTTGGAAATACCCTGGTGTGCCCGTTTGTTTTTGTTTGTTTGCTTTTGTTGTTTGTGTTTGTTTTGTTTGTTTTTGTTTGTGTTTGTTTTTGTTTGTTTGATTTGTTTGTTTATGCTAGTTTTTGTTAGTTTTTGTTTTTGCTTGTTTTTGTGAGTGTTTGTGTGTTTTTATTTGTTTTTGTTCTGTTTGTTTGTGTTTGTTTTTGTTTGTGTTTGATTTTTAGTTTTTGTTAGTTTCTGTTTGTTTTTGTTAGTGTTTGTTTTTGTTAATTTTTGTTAGCGTTTGTTTTTGGTTTTGTTTTTGCTTGTTTTTGTGAGTGTTTGTGTTTGTTTGTTTGTTTCTGTTTGTTTTTAATTTTTTCATTAGTTTGTTTTTGTTAGTTTTTATTAGTTTTGTTAGTTTTTGTTTGTGTTTTTGTTTGTCTATATTTGTTTTCCCTTGTTTGTTTTTCTACATTTGTTTTTGTTTGTTTGTTTTGTGGGAACCCCCCTCCACCCCCGCCAGAGGAAGGAAAACTAACCTGCTTTGCAGAGGCTGCCGGCTTCGCAGCGGGGGAGGCCCTATCAGATTTCCTGTTGATAGACAGCATAAGCAACTGTGCTTTAATTCTGAAACTTTTTTCTGATATAAATGAGCAAAGTAAATAAGTATGTGTGGGAGAGACGGTGTCTCACTCCAGAATTACGAGGCCCGGCGTGGAAGGGAGCAGCAGCCCACACCTGGGCCCCGAGTGCAGGCTTTGGCTATGGCCCAACAATGATCTGATCACTTCCCCCGCTTTTCCAATGACTTTTGGTCCCCAGAATGGAGCACCCATGGCCTTGATCATTGATTTCTGCAGAATGAAAGCAGCAAAACCAGACAGGTGCCCACTAGGGACAAAGGTATGGACATTCTAGTCACGAAGGACACCCCATCTTCAGCTCCCGATCCTCATGACACTACTCAGAACTTTTACCATGACAAATATCATCACAAAAATTATATGTCTTAGTAGTGTGCAAAAGCATCTGCAACAAATGATAAACACATTCTAATTGAAAAAACAATGGGCACACACATGTCCGTATGGTACATTTGATCTTTATTCATCTTTTGGGAAGGATAAGGTAACTTTCCCAAATCACTCAAAATCATTTTCCCTCTTGCCAGAATTCACTATGTTAATTTTATCGCAGGATTCAACCCCTCCATCTAGTCCTAGATAGCCCTCCCACCACCCTCATTCCCTTCTTCACAGAAAACGAGGGGCTACAGGCAATGCCTGCTATCAGAGAACTTAGAAGTATGCCAAGAACGCCACTCCCGGAAAACACAGCAGGCAGGTGCCCCACCCCCAAGGGTGACCCCATCGGAAGTGCTGAGGGTGTGTGATCCTTGCAGGAAAGGGACACAACTACCACTAGTCATACCCTGGGGCCTTGCTTCAGGGAGCCCTGATGTTTCTCATCCTCACCCCACCACCCACTCTGCTCTGGCATCTCTAAGCAGACTAAATTCTATCAGGAACTGAACTCCCACGCTGCCTTCAGGAACCACTATGGATCTCTCTCTCAACAAGTCTTCTCAGAAGGTTCAGAAGGTAGAAATGCTTTGTGCCCCTTGGGGGCCCTCAGCTGTACCATATCGTTTTGGACACAAACTGTTAATTGAAAGCAATGTACATGCTACATTAAACAGTGTTGTGAGTTCACAGAGAACAGGCGCAGGAGAAGGCACCCCATGGTGACTCCATGCACTGGCTCCTGAGGCTCAGGTCCTTCCAGGATGGAGCGCGCTGCCTCCTGCCCGGGGGCACGCCCAACTTGCTAGGTCCAGGTGTCCGTCACGGGTGCCGGGAGGCTCTCCTGCTCCCGCCTTGTACTCCACGCTGCGGGAGAGCGACTCGTTGGATGCAGAACAGGTTTCCATTGGGGACAGCTGAGTAGCTTTGCAGTAAAACTCATCCTAGGACAAGGCTGAGTGTGCTGTGTGGGCCACCTGCGCCCAGCCCGGGGCGCTGCCCTTTCTTCCCCCGCCACGGTGGGAGGATCAGGTGCGACCAAAACTAGGGAACCCCGTGCCAGGAGTGGGATTCCAATGGGCTCCTGCACCTGGCCCACACGGAGCTGGGGAGCGCTTGGGAATCCCACTTCTGCTGGGCAGGGGAAGGAGCAATCCGGGGTCCTGTCCAAGGTGCTGAGGGTGAGGAGCACTGGGTTTGGGTGGCTCTGGCGGGGTGGGTCTCCCCTGGGACACGCAGGATGCTGGGTGTTCATGTGCTCTTGTCACCTCGGCCTGGACGACCGGGGATGGGTGTCGGTGTCTAGAAGGCAAGCAGGACCCTCTGGGCCTTCCTGTTCTTCCCCTTGGTGGCTCTGGTTCTTCCCCCCATGCCAGGGGCTCTGCCCATGGGGGCTGGCCCTTGAGCAGCATGTGCCCAGGCTGAAAGCTGCGGCTGGCCAGTGTCGCACTGGGCAGGACCCGCTCTGGACCCCGCGGGCTGTCTGGGCCGGTGGATCACGACCGCGTCGGCGGGCAGGGCACGGTCCACCTCCCTGAGCTTGAGGGCAGGCTTGGGTCGCTCGTGCTCCTGATGCTTTCTCCACTGGTCCAAGGTGACCGGCCGGGTCGGGGTCTCTCGCGCAGGCTCCTGGGGCTCGGGGACCGCAGGAGGCCTGTCTCCCACAGGCTCCCGATGGGCCTGAGGGAGCAGGTCCACACCTGTGGTGGTCAGCGTTGGGGGTGGCCCACCAGGTGAGTCCTGCTCGCTGGCCCTGTCCAGTTCCTTCTTCTGGATGTAAAAGAGCACGTAGGCCTGTTGGCTCAGGGCTGAGGAGACATTGCAGGAGGTGACCTGAGAGTCGTCCATGCGATACCACCGGTCCTTCCCAGGCCTCACGTAGCAGAAGTAGTGTCCCTGGTGACACCCCCAGCCTGCGTGCACCAGCACCGCATAGAGTTCGTACTCCAGGGCCCCCGCCTTCTGCTCGGACAGCAAGGCCTGCAGGTCCAGGCGCTGTGGGTAGCGCACGGGCTTGGCCACCTTGCCGCCTGTGGGGCCGCCGAAGCGCTTGAGCATGAGGATGAGGACCTGGGGAGGGGCATGCAGAGCCAGCGTCTTGGCGGCGGGCCCCCTGTCGCCACAGGCAGCGCAGTGGTATGCGTCGGGCCCGACCAGGCTCTCCGGCTTCACCAAGTCCTGCAGAGCCTGCTCCACGCTGTCGGCGGCCTGGATGTACAGGGCGATGTCCAGGTAGGGCTCCAGCGTGGTGGAGACTCCGCAGCAGCGCACGCACTGGATCTGGGACCTCCAGTAGCCCCCGAAGAGCCGCCGCACCAGGGTGCTGTCCTGGGGCTGTGGGTGCGCGGCCGCCAGCTCGCTCACACACCCGCCCTGCATGGCGCCCACGGTGGCCATCAGGAACTCGTGGGCATCTTCCTGGCGCCAGGCATGGAAGCCGGCGAGCAGCTCCTTCACGGGCGACACCACCTCCCTGGGGTGCAGGAGGGCGCGGGAGACGTGCGCCCGCATGGCGCAGAGCGTGCAGGACAGCCGCCGGGGGCAGGAGGGCGCGCGCAGCCGGGACAGCAGGTAGCCGGCCAGCGGGGGCGTGTAGGTCAGGCACTGCAGGGCCGCGTTGGCGTAGCAGGTGTTCCCCAGGTTGCGCAGCCCGGCCCCCACCTGGCCGGGCCCCAGCCAGCGCCCGAGGCGGCCCTGGCAGCCTGTCGTCTCCGCAGGCCCCGGGGCCATGCCGCGCGCGCCTGGCCGGAGGGACGAGCGGCTTCTTGGAGGGGAGGCAGGTCAGCCCTCCCGGGTCCCCGCACCTGGTCCAGAGGCTGCGAGCGCGTCCAGTCCTGAGGCCGAAGCTCCGAGTCGCGGCGAGGTCCGGAGTCTACCCTGCCGGGGTCAGGAAGAGCCGCTGCACGATGCGCGCGTCAGGACCGCTGGCTCCGAATGACCTGCAGGCCCGGCCCGGGCCCCTTTTATAGCCCCTGGCCCCGCCCCGCGACGAGGCCCCGCCCCCGACCCCCACCGGTCACCGGCCTGCTGGGCAGCGCTGGGCGTGGCCCTTCCGGGCCAGCAGCTCCCCGGGGAGTCCGGCGCTGGGTCACACCCCCCCCCTCCAGTCTGCGGGGCCGGACCTGGCACAGGTGCAGTCTGACGAGGCACTCAGCGTCCCAGCTGCCCACGGCTGGACAGGGACAGTCATCAGGCCCCTTCCGACCCCCTCAGCGTCCTGGGCTCGGGACCCGAATAGGGCTGGGGACGACAAATTGCGGCTCGGACCCTCCACTGGCGTCACCCCACCTGCCCCCGCATGTCAGAACAGCATCAGCACGAGCTGGCACGGACAGGAGAGAGTCAGAGAAGCCCGGAGTTGGCTCCGGACACCTGTGGGGCTGGGGTGACTCCTCTGGCCGGGGCGCAAAGGGCAGGAGCAGACTCTCGGGGAGCTCGCAGGACGCCCCGCTGCACTCAGGAGCAGCCCGCGGGATGGACACAGGCGGCTACATCATTCATTCCCAAGGATTCGGGATTAAAAAATACCTTCAACGGAAGCTGCACACTCAAGACAGTCGTGACGAGGTTTCTCTGATCGGGTCCCAGGAGGTCCGGACGCCGAGCCGAGGGCCTGGCCTGGGCCTGCGAGGTGGGAAGATGCAGAACGGGTGTTGGGGAGACAGAGCCCCTCGGGGCCCGCCATCCTCACAGTGGGGCGGGCGCTGGCCGGGACAGACAGGATCCACTCAGTGTCCACCGCGGGCCCCGGGAGGCCTCTGCAGCCGGAGGTGCTGGGTGTGGCCACATGGCCCGGGGACGCCTGAGCCACAACCCCTGCCCCAGGGGTGAGGGGCAGTGATTGAGGGAGGGAGGCACAGCGATCCCTGGAGAGGCCCCAGGGCGTGACCTCTGGCACCTGCTTCGGGGAGTGGCCCCAGGGATATTGCCCTCAGAACCGGGATGTGGCTGGGGGGATATGGTGGGGCTGGGCTGCCGCCATTCTGTGGAGGGCTCGGGTTAGGGCGGCGCTGTGGCCCGGGCTGTCCCCCCGTGGGCGCTGGCAGGAAGGAAGTGGGTGGGCAGGCAGCCCTTGGGTCCGCACCCCTGGCAGTGGGTCACTTTGATCTCTCTAGGCTTCAGAAAATGAACAACCCGAACTCCCTGAAATCTGGCCGAGGCCCCGCGTCCTCTCGGGCTTCCCTTGGGGGGAAGCAGCGTCGGCTCTGCCCAGCCCCACTGCAGCCCCCACCCCTAGACCCTCGCGCGCTCAGGAATCCGGAGCGTGTCCCCCTCACCCCGGGGCTCCGGGGTGCGCCCAGGTGCGCCCGTCCCAGCAGGCGCCTCATGACAGTCGGGGGGTGAAGACAGAGGTCAGCCCAAGCCCCACTGAGCTTTCTCAGGGCGCCCTGGACGCCTAGGGCTGGGGGGTCGTGCGTGCCCAGGGAGAGGGTCACCCGGCGCCAGACTCCCCTGGAGATGCCAGCCCGGAGAGGCCACGCCCAGCGCTGCCCAGCAGGCTGGTGACCCGGGAAGGGGGGGTCGGGGGCTTCAGGGCGATGGGGGCCAGGGCCTATAAAGGAGGCGCGGGCCGGGCCTGCAGGTATTTGGATCAACCCCGGCCCGTCCCAGGAGGGGTGTCGCTGGGGATGGGGCAGCGTTGGATGGCCCAGGTGTGTCCCCTGACTTTCCTCTTCCATCGCACCCTGTGCTGCGGGGGTGGTATGCGAGGGAGGCGGCCAGTCGCTATGACAGGTCCTGGGCATGACGTGCCGACGAAAAGGGGGGCCCTGGGGAAGGGGGGCGCTGTGTCCTCACTAGCCCGGCCCGGAGCTCGGAGAGGGCCTGGCTGGCGCCGGGCTGTCCTGCTGCAGCCGCGAGATGGCTGCGCTCGGCTGGCGTCCCGCCCCTTCCCTCCCACCCTGGCTCCTCAACCCCGACGTCCTGAGCCACGGGGACCCCGTGACAGCGGGGGAGACAGACCCCGAGGATTCCCGGGCGTGCGCTGGGGCTCCCTCAGGGGGCTGGCTGCCCCCGGGCCTCCAGAGCGCTGGAGCCGCGGCCGCGGGAGCCGCCCTGTCCTTCCCCTGCCCAGCCTGGGGCGGCCAGCACCGGGCAGCCTCCTGCTGGGGGCTGGACTCTAATAAGACGGTGTCTCACCAGCTCCTCTTCACTCTCAGTAACACACTCTTGTGTGCAAATGAGTGAGTGTGGGGGGATGTGTGCCAACGCACTCGCGACGCGTGGAAGGTAAAGCCCGACACAAATTTCACTTTCAAAGACTTTACTAAGAGCAGGAAACTGATTCGTGTTCGGCTCAAAACAAGCGGGGGAAGGTGCCCGACGATAATTCGGCCACCACCACCCCGGCCACATGTCAGCGCGGGGTGGGGGGCAGGGGCAGGGCGCCCTCCGCACGCCCTGGGCCCACTCCAGGGACTCCCCCAGATTCACACAGTGAAGCCCAGGCTGGACCCGATTCTGCTTCACCCCACAGGGAAGCCAGAGAGACCCTCCCTCGCCCAAGCCCAGGGCACTCAGGCCCAGTGCTCCTCCCCCTCGGGGTCCCTGCCCAGGTGCAGAGTTGGGGTGACCACGCCCCCAGAAAGGTGTCAAGGGTCCTGCTCAGAGGCCGCCCTTCAGCGTCCCTCGTGCTCCCCACCCCCACCCGCCCTGCGGTGGCAGCTCCTCCAGGAGAGCGATTCCTACGGGCCCCCCCAGGATGGCCGGGTCTTTGGCCTCGGACACGCACAGACGGCGTCAGAAGGGGGAGACCCCGCGGGGGCCCTGGGGTCCTCTGGCTGCCGGAATGAGGGCCTGCCGGGGGCGGTTTTGGGCTCAGACTCTTAAGGGTCTCCACGGGGAGCTGTGCGGGAGGGAACGGGGGCGCTGCGGGATGTGCTGCTCGGTGAAGAGAGACGCGAACCCGCGTGCGTTTCAGGGCACTTTATTAATAGACGAGACTGGGGCGCAGGCCCCCGACGGCTGCGCTCCAGGAAGAGCCAAAGGCACAGGGAGCCCCCATCCCAGGCCGCAGACAGGAGCCTCGCGCTCGCGGCGGTGAGCAGAGTCTGCAGTAAACCCACCCACGAGGGTGCGGGGCAGCGAGCTGTGGCGGCCCTGGGTCCCCGCCTGTCATGGGGCATCCTCGGGGCGCCTGCGGGCCAGGGTCCGCGGCCAGGGCGTCTCAGTCCCCATCGCTGTCCTCAGAGGAGGAAGACACCAGGAGATCCTCGTGGAGGACGCTGCGCGGGGCAGGCGGGGCGGCGCCCTCGGGGCTGCAGCGGGTGGGGGAGCTCTGCGGCGGAGGGGGCGGGGGGCAGGCGGCCTTGAACCTGCAGCTCCACTGGCCGTGCTGCCGTCTGCTGAGGACCAAGGTGAGGGCCGGGCGGGGCGGGCTGCAGGGCCGGGAGTCTGGGCGCTCGGGGCCGTGGGCAGGGCGCGGGGGCTCAGCGCTGGGGGCCGGGGCCCCCTGGGTGGCCAGTGGGGCTGTGCAGGACCCATGTTCCGGGAGGCCTGGTGGGGGAGGCAGGGTTGGCTCAGGCCCCACGTCTGCGCCCTCACTGTCCTCCTGGGGGTGCTGGGCCGTGCCCAGCCGGGCTTTCTTCGGGGGCTTCTGTGGAGCAGGACTGGGGGCGGCTCTCTTGCCTGGGGCCTTGGGGCTGATGGAGGAGCCCTGGGGCCCCCACTTCTGGGCAGGCTGATGGTGGGAGCCTGAGGGGACCTCGAGGAGATTGGGGTGTGTCCAGGGGTGGGGGCCGGGAGCCAGTGTCTGATGCTGAGCGACACCCCGCGGTGTGTCCAGAGAAGGGGGCCCAGGGGAGGGAGCCCCGCCCTGCATCTCCCTCAGGGCGGCGGGTGAGAAGCCCCCCGGGGCGGGCCGGCCGCTGGGACACCCCTGGACGCCGCTGCGTGTCTTCTGCGAGCTCGAGGGCGGCCGTCCCCGGGGCAGGTCCGGGCCGGGGCCGCGCTTCTGGGTGGGGTGGACGGGCAGGGGCCGGCTCGGGTGCTGTGGGGACACGAGGGAGAGGGACCTGAGCTCCCCCGCGCTCCGGTCAGCAGCGCAGCGCGCGGCGAGGGAACCACAGCGGCCCCGGCGTAGGGGCCGCCCGGGAGCAGGGACACTCACACGCGCGTCGTCCCAGGGGGCTACGGCTGCCCGCCCGCCCTGCGCCGGGCCCGGGGTGCTCCTGGGAGGCTTCTGCGGGAGGGCGCCCCGCTGCTGCTCCTGCCTGCGGGGAGAAACGCCGTTAAGCAGAGATTCCTGCGCCCACGTGGGGGTGGGCAGTGTCCCCCCTCCATCCCCGGCTCCCGGGATGGTCAGGAAGGCCCTGGCCACCCCACTGTCCTCCCGCCTTGGAGCTTCTCCCCAGTGCTGGGCGCCCACGGACTCCCTTTGGACCCCCCTGAACCCCCCCCGTGCTGTCCACAGGTGCAGGTGCCCTTTGCCCCCCTCACCCGCGTGGGCCCCCAGGAGATCAGGGGCCCCTCAGCATGGAGGCCGGAGGATCCAGGCCTGTGGCGCTGCCCCCTCCACCTGTGCTGGCCCGGGCCTGGCTGTGTCCACAGGGGAGGGGTAGGTCACAGCGACCTTGACCGTGAGCTGGGAGACCCGCCAGCTGCCCGCATGTACCTACCTCAGTGCCCGTGCAACCTCCCGCACGGTCCGGGTGCCAGTCTGGGGCTTCCGTGCCAGGTGCCCGTACCACGGGTTCTGGTTCTCCTTGCCTTGCAGGGAGCCCAAAGCCTGGGGCGCCAGGGCCCCCTGCCAGCACCTGATGGGGCACCTGGGGCTGGCGGCCTTGTGCCCAAAGGCTCCGCAGTCCTTGCACTTCACCTGCGGGGAGGAGGGACACGGGGTCAGGGCCTCACAGTCACATGCAGGGGCAGGGATCGGGGAAGGGGCTGTGGGGGGCAGGGGAGGCAGAGTGGGGGCCTCCCCTGGGGTCTGAGGGAGGGGCTGGAGGAGAAGGGAGGGCGCAGGTAGCTGACCGCACTGGGCACCGGGGCGAGCGTGGGCTACAGTTGCAGGGACAGGGGGAGGAGCTGACTTGGGGTGCGGGGCCTTCCCTGGAGCGCCTGGCGGTGCTGGGGCGGGGGGCCCTGAGCTGTGCAGACAGCATGAGGGGCGCCTGCCCTGTGCTCGACCTGGGGGCCCGACAAGGTCCTGAACTTACCCGAGGATCCTCCTCCACTGTTGGGGGTGCTGTCTGCACCCCGGGTCCTGCCCGCGGGGCCATCCCTCTCTGGGTGCTCACCGGGCGGAGGACCCCAGCTGGGCTGGGCCTTCCCGCCATCGGACGGGCCCCCTGGAGCTTCATCCCGCTGTCCCCGGGCCCGACGGTGGGTGACCTGGACAAGAGACAAGGCAAGTGTCAGTGGGCTCAGGAGCTCCCGCCTCCTCCGCCACAGCCTCTGCCTGGGGTGAGTCCCGGACACCGGGGGCCACAGGACTTACCTCAGGGCCTCTCCTGCCCACCCTGGGGGCCCTCACAGCCCCTCCCCCTGCACACCCCGACCCAGGACTCACCACCGCCCTCCCCCGCCTTGTTCCAACCATCTCAGTGCACAGGTGCCCTTGAGTGGGAGCCCAGCCCAGGCGGCAGCACAGCAAGCCCTGCCGCCCCACAACCCCCTTGGAGTCTGTGCCAGGGAGCCAGGAGGGTCCCCTGGCAAAGCTGACTCAGCCTCGGGGCACAGTGCTGGAGGGAAAACCCCTCCTGCCCCCACTGAAAACACCCCTCACCCCTCTATCACTGGCTGCGCCATCATAGGACCCCCCAGAGGGGGAACTCACCTGAGGCCGCGGGGCTGCTCCGTGGGTCAGGAGATGCTCGGGTGGGGCTGGACCAGGTGCACTGTCGGTGGGCAGCGTCCTGGAGGCCGGAGCAGGTGGGACTAGGCAGGTGTGGTCCCAGGCCTGCCTTTTATGCTGTCCCCGGGGTCACGTGACCCAGCGGGTCTTCCCTCCCATCAATCACTGCCCCTCACCCCTGTGCAGGTGGTTGTGGCCACACCCAGCCCTTCCGGCTGCAGGTGCCTCCCAGGGGCCTGTGGTGGACAGTGAGTGGACTCCTGTCTGTCCCGGCCAGCGCCCCCAGCCCTGTGAGGATGGCGGGGGCCCCCGAAGGGCTCTGTCTCCCTGGGCCGCCTGCTTCTATCGGGGAGTGCTCGTGGGTCGGTCAGTCCTGGGACTGTGACTCTTGCTACTGGAAAGACGCAGACCATCGTGGTGATGTCCCGGGAGACGTTCCCCTGGGCATCAGGGACGGTGTCAGGGGACAGCACTTCCCAGGCCTTGGCAAGATCATGGGGCCCTTTTAGCGAGTTTCCTTTGGCCTCGCGCCGCGACACTGTGTGTGTCGTTTCCAGCCGCTCCCAGGGGAGCTGGTAGTTTGGGGGCTTTGTCTTAGTTGAGTACAATTTGCAGGACTGCGCAGGGCACCGCCTCTGTGGCTCGGCCAGGCAGGGCTCCCTGAGTGAGATGTGACGTGTGGTCTTAGAAGTGACTCTGCCTCCATTTATCTCCAGTCAGAAGCGGCACCGAAGCCAAGGAGCTTTCTCAGGCCGGGAACACGGTGCTTCTCATTGAGGTGGCTCCAGGCTGCCCCCAGGGCCGGAGACAGATGCTCAGGTGCCACCAAAATCTTTAAACAAGACTTGGTGAATGTTGCCCCTGGCCTGATGGGCTAAAAATTGCCTCTAAGGCTTGGAGAGTGAGAGGGGGTGGCGGGGCGGCCGGAGGAGGGCCGGGCTGCGAAGGGTGGACGCGGGTTTGGAGGAAGGAGAGATGCAGCAAGGGCTGCGCGTCTCCTGGGGAGGAAGCCTCACAGAGGGGTTGCCCCGCGATGACCTCACGCCAGCCGTGAGCTGCATTTGCAACAGCTTGCATTGTTTTGAAAAGGTTCCATTTCCTACAGATTTCTTCATTCAACATCCTCAGCCACTGCCTTCTGCTACACATTATTAAGCCACATTTCCCTGAGTGGGTATTTTCTCAAAATCTCACTGATGTCCTTTTTTCCTGCGTGCAATCTCGCTGGAGAGTTTTCCATGCTGCTTTTAGGTTTGCTACCTCGTTGTTAGAATCTCAGTGTTGACCAAATGTAAGGAATTCCTTCAGATTTCCCTTCCTCCATGACACCGGGGTGTTTGGAATTGCCTCACCCAGACGCCTGTCAGAGATGCTCCGTGAATCAAGAATTTCTGTTGCTCTTACACTGAACAGTCCCCCAGTCTGAATTGTCTGTCGGGACTCTTGGTCCTGCTTCAAAGACTCTTTTATACCCCGAGGTGTTTTATCCTCTTCTTGCTGTTTGAACCTTTGCTCCTTTGATGGCTTTTCTTGAGCACGTCAGGCTGGCAGGTGGCTGAATCTTAGTTCACAGTGATTGTGAGACTAGCGTTTCTCCCGAGCGGAGCTTGCCCAGGATGGAAATAATTTTGGAAGAATGAGGTGCTCCCTGCACAAGTCCTCCAGACATGTCAAAGTTTGGAGCTGTTGGTGACACCGTCCCCACAGCTCTGCTTGCCGCGTGCCTGCACCTGCGATGTCAGATTGGCGAGCGGCACCCTGACAGCACATCTGTGCATGTGCGAAACCACCGGTCACTGCTCTGACCTGGGAGAACTCACCTTCAAACCTGACCTCTTGATGGCAGAGTGTGGGGGTGGGAGGATCCTCCCTGCTCACCCCAGGAGTGCAGTGCTGATTCATGCAGGGTGAGAGCCCTTGGAGGGTTAAATACTCCTGCTGGGACTGGATTTTGCTTCTGCTTTATCATGCACTGTCCACCAGGCAGGTGACTTCCTGCAGGCCTGCGAGACTCTCCCTTCAGGTTTGGGTCCCCTGGTGTCGCTGAAGGGCGCAGCGGTGGCTGAAGGCTCTCCGTGAACGGGAGCTGAGGTGAACCCTGCAGGATTCGCTGAGGCGGTGAGCGAACGGCTCCGGGCGCCATTAGAGAAGAACAAAGACCCCGGGAGACGTGCACACAGCCCGGGCTGCCGGTAAGCTTGCGCGGGAAAGCGGCGCGCGTGGCGCGCTTGATTAGCAAATGCAGACCTGGGTCGCGGCTGCCCAGGTACCCGCGCCTGCGACCTAGGCTTGCGGGGAGAAGCGCGGAGGTCCTCACTGAGGTGAAGGTCCCTCCCTGAGTAAGCAGGAACCAGGCGCCCAGGCACGGGAGTGGTGCAAAAGGCGCCATTCCCGCGCCACTGAATAGGGCTACAGCCCTCATCCTGGAACTAAGGGCTTTGAACTGAGACCCGGGGCATGAAAATTCGGGGCGTGGGTTCTCCACGACGGTGGGGCACAAGACAGACACAGCACCCCAAAGCTGTTGAGGTGTACCCTACCATTCCCGCTCTGTTCCCTGTCCCACAGGGTGGGGGGAGGCGAAAAACAGCCCCCCAAGGACAATAGGAGAGATCTCTGGCACCACCTATCGACCAGGAAAAAAAGTCACTAACACCCCATAGAACAGGAAATTTCTTAAGACTGCCTGAAAAGGGCAGAAGGTTTCTGGAGGACCCAGTGGCCAGCCGGGAAGTTAGCCCACGCCAGGCCCCTTCTGACCAGCAGTCTGAGCCCACAGAGGGAGCAGGCACCCACGTCCGGGGCAGACTGTGTGTGCAGAAGAGTGTGCCTGAAACCGGAGGCGCAGGGACTGCATCCCGCTTCGCCATTTTAGAACAGGGACATTTCTTCAGTAAAAACTGCCTAAAACCAGCAGAAAGCTCCCCCAGAAGACAGAGATGGCTCCTGGAAGAGCCAGAGGGGAGCGGAGAAGTTCACCCAAGATGCCAGTCAGTCCGAGCAACACAGTGTCCTAACGCATACGACAAATTAGAAAACAGACAGTAGGGAGTAGAAGAACCACACGCAACCTAACAACTCCTCAGGAAAGAAGCACACCACAAAAAGAAAACCACTCCCCAGATTGCAACGACAGCAACTTGGAAGAACTTCTGAGCCTTCCAGAAAGAGAATTTAAAATTGCCATGATTAAAAAAGTGATAGATCAGAAGAAGGAAATTGAGTCCCTAAAGAGGGAAGTAAAAGAAATGCAGGAGATCAAAGAATTAATGGAGGAACTAAAGAACTCCGGGAAAAGCAATGAAAGCAGAATAGGTGAAATGGAAGAGCGAATAAGTACTCTTGAAGACACAGAAATAAAAAGAACCAAAACAAAAAAGGAAAGAGAAGTACGGAGGAAAAAGAATGAAGAAAGACTTCGGGAACTATCTGACTCCATGAGGAAAGGAAATACAAGAGTTATAGGAATTCCAGAAGGAGAGGAGAGAGATGTAGGAACAGAGAAAATATTCCAGGAGATAATTGAAGAGAACTTCCCAAATGCGAAGAAGGAGCTGAAAATTGATATACGCGAAGCAAGAAGAACACCAAACTTCCACGACGAAAGGAAAAACACAGCAAGACACATAATAGTAAAGCTCCCAAGAATCCAGGACAAGGAAAAAATAATGAAGCTGACAAGAGGGAAGAAACAGATAACATTCAAAGGAAAACCAATCAGGCTGACATCAGACTTCTCTGAAGAAACACTCCCGTGCGCCCTGGTCCCTCCACTCCCCCGTACCTGGGGGCCCTCTGGATGCCCATTCGTGCCCAGGAGCTTTTTAAAAGAGCCTGATCAAGGCACCCGCCATGGAAATACCAGGGCGTGTCCGTTTGTTTGTTTTTGTTTGTTAATATTGTTTGTGTTTTTGTTTGTTTATGTTTGTTTTCGCTTGTTTGTTGTTGTACATTCGTTTTTGTGTGTTTGTTTTGTGGGAAACCCCCCCTCCCCCGTGGGAGGCAGGAAAACTAACCTGTGGGGCACAGGCTGCTGGCTGCGCCATGGGGGAGGCCCCATCAGATTTCCTGTTAAAAGACAGCATAAGCAACTCTGCTTTAATTCTGAAACTTTTTGTCTGATATAAATGAGCAAAGTAAATTAAGTATGTGTGGGAGAGACGGTGTCTCACTGCAGAATTAAGAGGCCCGGCGTGGAAGGGAGCAGCAGCCCACATCTGGGCCCTGAGTGCAGGCTTTGGCTATGGCCCGAAAAATGATCTGATCATGTCCCCCGCTTTTCTAATGACTGTTGGTCTCCAGAATGGAGCACCCATGGCCTTGATCATCGATTTATGCAGAATGAAAGCAGCAAAACACAAACAGGTGCCCACTAGGGAGGAAGGTGCGGACATTTGAGTCACGAAGGACACCCCATCTTCAGCTCCTGATCCTCATGACACTACTCAGAACTTTTACCATGACAAATATCATCACAAAAATTACATGTCTTAGTAGCGGGCAAAAGCATCTGCAAGAAATGATAAACACATTCTGATTAAAAAAACAATGGGCACACACATGTCACTTAAGGTACATTTGATCTTTATTCATCTTTTGGGAAGGATAAGGTAACTTTCCCAAATCACTCAAAATCACTTTCCCTCTTGCCAGATGTCACTAGGTTAAATTTATCGCAGGATTCAACCCCTCCATCTAGTCCTAGATAGCCCTCCCACCATCCACATTCCCTTCTTCAGAGAAAACGAGGGGCTACAGGCAATGCCTGCTATCAGAGAACTTAGAAGTATGCCAAGAATGCCACTCCCTGAAAACACAGCGGGCAGGTGCCCCAACCCCAAGGGTGTCCCCATCAGAGGTGCAGAGGGTATGTGATCCCTGCAGGAAAGGGACACAGCTACCACTAGTCATACCCTGGGGCCTTGCTTCAGGGATCCCTGGTGCTTCTCACCCTCCCCCCACCACCCACTCTGCTCTGGCATCTCTAAGCAGACTAAATCCTGTCAGGAACTGAACTCCCATGGCGCCATCCAGAAACCACTATGGATCTCTTTCTCAACAGGTCCTCTAGAAGGTTCAGAAGGTAGAAATGCTTTGTGCCCTCTGGGGGACCTCAGCTGTACCGTATCGCTTTGGTCACACACTGTTAATTGAGAGAAACGTACATGCTACATTAAACAGTGTTGTGAGTTCACAGAGAACAGGCGCAGGAGAAGGCACCCCATGGTGACTCCATGCATTGGCTCCTGAGGTTCCAGTCCTTCCAGGATGGAGCGCGCTGCCTCCTGCCCGGGGGCACGCCCAACTTGCTAGGTCCAGGTGTCCATCAGGGGCGCCGGGAGGCTCTCCGGCTCCCGCCTTGCACTCCACGCCTGGGAGAGCGAGTCGTTGGATGCAGAACAGCTTTCCATTGGGGACAGCTGAGAGGCTTTGCAGCAAAACTCATCCTAAGAGAAGGCTGAGTGTGCTGTGTGGGCCACCTGCACCCAAGCCAGGGCCTTGCCCTTTCTTCCATCCCCAGAGTTGGAGGATCAGGTGCGACCAAAACTAGGGAACCCCATGCCAGGAGTGGGATCCCATTGGGCCCCTGCACCTGGCCTACACGGAGCTGGGGAACACTTGGGAATCTCATTGCTGCTGGACAGGGGAAGGAACTTTCCGTGGTCATGTCTAAGGTGCTGAGGGTGAGGAGCACTGGGTTTGGGTGGGTCTGGCGGGGTGGGCCTCCCCTGGGACACGCAGGATGCTGGGTGTTCATGTGCTCTTGTCACCTCGGCCTGGACGACCGGTTATGGGAGTCGGTGTCTAGAAGGCAAGCAGGACCCTCTGGGCCTTCCTGTTCTTCCCCTTGGTGGCTCTGATTCTCCCTCCCATGCCAGGGGCTCTGTCCACGGGGGCTGGCCCTTGAGCAGCATGTGCCCAGGCTGAAGGCTGCGGCTGGCCAGTGTCGTGCTGAGCAGGACCCGCTCTGGTCCCCGCGGGCTGTCTGGGCCGGTGGATCACGACCGCGTCGGCGGGCAGGGCACGGTCCACCTCCCTGAGCTTGAGGGCAGGCTTGGATCGCTCGTGCTCCTGATGCTTTCTCCACTGGTCCAAGGTGACCGGCCGGGTCGGGGTCTCTCGCACAGGCTCCTGGGGCTCGGGGACCGCAGGAGGCCGGTCTCCTACAGGCTCCCGATGGGCCTGAGGGAGCGGGTCCACACCTGTGGTGGTCAGCGTTGGGGGTGGCCCGCCAGGGGAGTCCTGCTCGCTGGCCCTGTCCAGTTCCTTCTTCTGCATGTAAAAGAGCACGTAGGCCTGTTGGCTCAGGGCAGAGGAGACATTGCAGGAGGTGACCTGAGAGTCGTCCATGCGATACCACCGGTCCTTCCCAGGCCTCACGTAGCAGAAGTAGTGTCCCTGGTGACACCCCCAGCCTGCGTGCACCAGCACCGCATAGAGTTCGTACTCCAGGGCCCCCGCCTTCTGCTCGGACAGCAAGGCCTGCAGGTCCAGGCGCTGTGGGTAGCGCACGGGCTTGTCCACCTTGCCACCTGTGGGGCCGCCGAAGCGCTTGAGCATGAGGATGAGGACCTGGGGAGGGGCGTGCAGAGCCAGCGTCTTGGCGGCGGGCCCCCTGTCGCCACAGGCAGCGCAGTGGTACGCGTCGGGCCCGTCCAGGCTCTCCGGCTTCACCAAGTCCTGCAGAGCCTGCTCCACGCTGTCGGCAGCCTGGATGTCCAGGGCGATGTCCAGGTAGGGCTCCAGCGTGGTGGAGACTCCGCAGCAGCGCACGCACTGGATCTGGGACCTCCAGTAGCCCCCGAAGAGCCGCCGCACCAGGGTGCTGTCCTGGGGCTGTGGGTGCGTGGCCGCCAGCTCACACACCCGCCCTGCATGGCGCCCACGGTGGCCATCAGGAACTCGTGGGCAACTTCCTGACGCCAGGCATGGAAGCCGGCGAGGAGCTCCTTCACGGGCGACACCACCTCCCCGGGGTGCAGGAGGGCGCGGGAGACGTGCGCCCGCATGGCACAGAGCGTGCAGGACAGCCGCCGGGGGCAGGAGGGCGCGTACGGCCGGGACAACAGGTAGCCGGCCAGTGGGGTGTGTAGGTCAGTCACTGTAGGGCCGCGTTGGCGTAGCAGGTGTTCCCCAGGTTGCGCAGCCCGGCCCCCACCTGGCCGGGCCCCAGCCGGCACCCGAGGCGGCCCTGGCAGCCGGTCGTCTGCCGCGCGCGCCTGGCCGGAGGGACGACCGGCTTCTTGGAGGGGAGGCAGGTCAGCGCTCCCGGGTCCCCGCACCTGGTCCAGAGGCTGCGAGCGCGTCCAGTCCTGAGGCCGAAGCTCCGAGTTGGGGTGAGGTCCGGAGTCTACCCTGCCGGGTCAGAAAGAGCCGCTGGACGATGCGCACGTCGGACCGCTGGCTCCGAATGACCTGCAGGCCCAGCCCGCGCCCCTTTTATAGCCCCTGGCCCCGCCACCCGCTGAGGCCCCGCCCCCGTCCCCCACCGGTCACTCGCCTGCTGGGCAGCGCTGGGCGTGGCCCTTCCGGGCTGCCATCTCCACGGGGAGTCCGGTGCCGGGTGACCCTTCCCGGCCTCCCGTCTGCAGGGCCCGACCTGGCACAGGTGAGGCCTGACGAGACACTCAGCGCCCTAGCTGCCCACGGCTGGACAGGGACAGCCATCTGGCCCCTTCCGACCCCCTCAGTGTCCTGGGCTCGGGACCCGAATTGTGCTGGGGATGACAAACAGCGGCTCGGACCCTCCACTGGTGTCACCCCACCTGCCCCCGCATGTCAGAGCAGCATCAGCACGAGCTGGCAGGGACAGGAGAGAGTCAGAGAAGCCCGGAGTTGGCTCCGGACACCTGTGGGGCTGGGGTGACTCCTCTGGCCGGGGCGCAAAGGGCAGGAGCAGACTCTCGGGAAGCTCGTAGGAGGCCCCGCTGCACTCAGGAGCAGCCCGCGGGATGGACACAGGCGGCTACATCATTCATTCCCAAGGATTCGGGATTAAAAAATATCTTCAAGGGAAGCTGCACACTCAAGACAGTCGTGACGAGGTTTCTCTGATCGGGTCCCAGGAGGTCCGGACGACGAGCCGAGGGCCTGGCCTGGGCCTGCAGGGGGAAGATGCAGAACTGTTGTTGGGGAGACAGAGCCCCTCGGGGCCCCGCCATCCTCACAGTGGGGCGGGCGCTGGCCGGGACAGACAGGAGTCCACTCAGTGTCCACCACAGGCCACTGCCTTCAGCTCACTGATGTCCTTTTTTCCTACGTGCAATCTCGCTGGAGAGTTTTCCATGCTGCTTTTAGGTTTGCTACCTCGTTGTTAGAATCTCAGTGTTGACCAAATGTAAGGAATTCCTTCAGATTTTCCTTCCTCCACGACACCGGGGTGTTTGGAATCGCCTCACCCAGACGCATGTCAGAGATGCTCCGTGAATCAAGAATTTCTGTTGCTCTTACACGGAACAGTCCCCCAGTATGAGTTTCTGTCGGGACTCTTGGTCCTGCTTCAAAGACTCTTTTATACCCCGAGGTGTTTTATCCTCTTCTTGCTGTTTGAACCTTTGCTCCTTCGATGGCTTTTCTTGAGCACGTCAGGCTGGTAGGTGGCTGAATCTTATTTCAGGGATTGTGAGACTAGCGTTTCTCCCGAGCGGAGCTTGCCCAGGATGGAAATAATTTACAAGAAAGAGGTGCTCCCTGCACAAGTCCTCCAGACATGTCAAAGTTTGGAGCTGTTGGTGACACCGTCCCCACGGCTCTGCTTGCAGCGTGCCTGCACCTGCGATGTCAGGTTGGCGAGCGGCACACTGACAGCACATCTGTGCATGTGCGAAACCACCGGTCACTGCTCTGACCTGGGAGAACTCACCTGCAAACCTGACCTCTTGACGGCAGATAAGGGGGTAGAAGGATCCTCCCTGCTCACCCCAGGACTGCAGTGCTGATTCATGCAGTGTGAGAGCCCTTGGAGGGGTTAAATATTCCTGCTGGGACTGGATTTTGCTTCTGCTTTGTACCGCACTGTCCACCAGGCAGGTGACTTCCTGCAGGCCTGCGAGACTCTCCCTTCAGGGCTGGGGCCCCTGGTGTCGCCGAAGGGAGGAGCGGTGGCTGAAGGCTCTCCCGCCCAGCGGATACGCGTGCGGCCGCTCTCCAGGGTGGGTCTCTCATGGCTTCTAAGGTGAGCGCGTGGACTGAAGGCTTTCCTGCAGCGGCGGCCCTCGTGGGGTTTCTCTCCTGCGTGTGTTCTGCCGGGGCGCCGGAGCTCAGAGCCGTGATGGAAGGCCTCCCCGCAGAGCAGACGCTTGTGTGGTGTTTCTCCACTATGAATTCTGTTGTGCTGGCTAAGGGCAGAGCTTTGGCTGAAGGATTTCCCGCCTGTAGACAGGCATCCTGCTTCTCTGCAGGGCGGATTTTCTCGTGGCTTCTAAGGTAAGAAAAATGACTGAACGCCTTCTCACATGCGCGGCTTTTATAGGGTTTCTCCACAGTGTGAGTTTTCTCTTGCTGTTCACGGAGAGAGCTGTGGCTGAACACTTTCTCACGCGAATGGCGTGCGTGTGGTCTGCACCTCGTCGTCGGGTCTGGGTGTTATTGAGGCTTCTAAGGTCAAAGCTTTGCAAACATTTGTGCCCACCTCAATGACAGTTACATGTTTTTATCTCCAGTGTGCGTTGTCTTGTGTTTCTTGAGGTGAAGGTAAGGACGAAGGAGCTCCCCATACTCATGGCACTCACGTAATTTTCCTCTAGTGTGAATTTGTTTGTGTGGTTGAAAGGACAGGTCCTTGCTGAGTGATTTTCCTGCCCTGTTGTGATATGAGGCTTCTGTCCCACGTGAATTAAAACACGTTGATTGAACTCAGCTCTGTGAGTAAACTCGTCACCCACGTCAATGTGTCCAACGGGAGCCTCTGGAGTGAGACGTGGCTGTTTGGGAGAAGAGAAAAAAGACTCTTAGTGGTTTGCCAGCCTATGTCCTTGCCTTCATTTGTCCACTAGCAACCTGGGCGTGACAGTCTCTAGGGCTCGTCTCGCACACGTACTGGGTCACTCACCTGCAGGCAGACAATATTATCCTTTGAGATATCATATTCCTACCATGAGAAATGTTGATGCAGTTGACTGTATTTTTAGAACTGAGGTTTTGCCTTGAGCTCATTTATTTTGAGCTTAATTTATTCACTGATTTCAAACTACCAAACTTTTCCCCAGAAAGTGCTTAATTCCAACTCCATTACACTCCTGCAGGCACCTTACCTTATTGCCGGATCTGCAGTTTGAATGATTAGGACTCACACCCACTTACCGTTGGCATGGCGACCCTTGCGTCCTTCTGGTTGTGTTGTGTTAGTAACACTTCTTCTCTGTTATGCAGACTTTCTCTCCATAACACAGTGACAGCTGTGACCTCCTTGGCCTGGGCCCGGACGGGGGTGGGGTCGGGTTGGGACCCGGCCTGCTGAGCAGGCACCTGGCAGTGTTAGTGTGACAGCACAGGCCATGTCCTCGTGGGACCTGATGCTCGGGGGTGACGGTGTTCTCAGTGCGCCCGTCTGTACCGCAGAGAGGAGTGTGGGCCAGTGGCACCCTGAGGCGCAGTAAACTGGGTGTCCTGCTACCCCAGAGACCAGGATCTTGGCCCCAAGTCCAGGCATCTGTGTGAGCCGGGCTGATGTAGCCCCAGCACCTGTGGGCCCAGGCCGAGGGCGCCATCTCCTCTGTTTTATCTGTGAGTCACCCACTTCCTCCACCTGATTCCAGGTGCTGGGGCTGCAGAGGCCAGCGGACGCTCACGGCCTCCCAAGGGGACAGTCGGCGTCAGAGAACCCAGAAAGCGGTGCTGGAGGCGGGGCAGGGAGGCGCCTGCGTGGAGCCGAGTCCGGGGCACCATGGCACCTTCATGTCCATAACTGCTGCTCAGCATCAATTTTTACTCTTTCTTTTGCCGCAGAGCCGCGCAAATTCTCTTCTGCAGCCCCCGACCTTCACCTCAAAGGAAAGGCACTCCGCCTCGCAGCAGCGTCCATCCCCACACACTTCAGCTGCCTGTGAATCGCTCCCCTGGCTGAGGGCACAGAGCAGAGCCCTCAGTCAGCTGGTGAATCATTACTGGAAGGTGAAATCACGTCCTTGGGGCCAAGCTCAACCATCCACCCCCCAGGGCTCCTGACACAGGGGATGGATTTAGAAGTGAGACGGGGTAGATGTCACCCGAGCAGTGAGGGCTGAGTGCACCAGGCCGTGCCCACGCTTGTCCTCAATGAGCAGAACCGAACCCCCGCCCCCTGCCATGGCCGTGTCTGGGGTGCATAGAAGCAGAAGGAGACAATGTGCTTCCTAATCCCAATGAACAAATCTTTCCAGTCGATGACAATGTTCCACGTCTCCCGGGGAACAGTCCCGTGGGAGACGGCCATTGGCTCCCTGGGAGGATTGGCCCCGTGTGCTGGCGTCTGTGCTGCGCCTCTTTGGGGCACAGAGATGATACAGGAAGACGCTGGGCCGTCAGCGTGCTCTGCAGAGCCGATGGGAACGTCTCCGCGTGTGTCAGAAAAGCTGGCGTTTGCACGTTTGGAACAGGCAGCAGCCTGCTCCGTGCCAGCCAGAGGGAGCTGAGACTGGGCCGAGGAGAGCCGAGCCTGTTCCCATGCACTGGTCTGAGATGGAGTCGGTGGAGGGGCGGGAGGAGGGGGGTCAGCATCCATGCCCCTCCCCATTGTTCTGCCACCAGCCCTGCTGGGGTGGGGGGGCGCCACCAAGTCCCCCCACCCCCTCCCCCGGCGATCGCCTGCCCTTCCCTGCCCTCCTGACCAGATGCTCAGATCTACAGGGTCTGAGATCTACAGGGCAGATCCACAGCCTGCAGGTTTTGTCTTGTTCCAACCCCGGGACCTTTTTAGAACCCAGGAGAGTCCATATCAGCAGGAAGGACGCATCTACCATCAAGGCAATGGTAAGTCACATGGGGAGTGACACTAATCATTCAAATTAGAGACATGGCAGTAGTATGTTAATAAGTGAATCTATTATCCTAAAGTACATTAAGTTGAGATTTAACTCTCAGCAAAACGTTTTGGATAGTATGAGTTTAGTGAAAAAATTAATGAGCTCAAAATTATAACCCGAGATATTAAAAAAATATGGACAACTACACACTGTTCCTATGCCTAGTCTTTGCCTAGTTTTTTTTTTTAAAGATTTATTTATTTATTTATACAAGCACTGGTACAGTCAGAAGCGCGGGAGGGTGAGAGAATCCACCAGAGCCAGAGCGGGGAGCAGAGCAGGCAGAAGGACCGAAGGACACTGCTGAGGGGAGCAGCGGGCGGCAGGAGAGGTCTGCGCGCCATGTGGGACCCTCCTCCGGTGGCCGGGGAGCAGCCGGGGATGGAACCGGCGCAGCAGAGGCTAAGGGCAGCTTCGCAACCCAGCGCTCAACCGCTGGGCCACTGGGGAGGCCCCTTTGCCTATTCTGTGAAACACAATGACGCCTTCAAAATCAGTCTACAAGCTGCAGTTAGGATGCTGCAAAAACGTGTGCAGGAGGGAAATGCAACTCGTTAGGAATTAACACTGGAATGATTTTAATTGAAGGGCATCACTAAATGATTTTATATATATATATATATATATATAATAATGAATGTATGGATGTATATGGAAAACCATTAATAGCCTTTCCTCTCCTTCCCAAAAGCAGATTCCCTCTGAATGTAACAGTATGGGAGATTCCCCATAGTGCTCCACACTGAACGAACATTTATCGGCTCCCACAGAAAAGAAACCCTGTATCAGCAAGCAGTGTCGGAAATCCCTTGGTGGCCGGCCATGCCTTCATAAGCACAAGCACATTCACAGTCAAGGTAAAGCCTGTGAATGCCATCTGTGCGGGAAAGCCTTCAGTACCTGCTCCAGTCTGAGACGGCACGAGATGACTCACGCTGGAGAGAAACCTTAGGAATGCCGCATCTGTGGGAATGCCTTCATTCAAAGCTCTGACCTTAGAAAGCACAATCTGACTCACACTGGAGAGAAACCCTATGAATGTCCCCTGTGCGGGAAAGCCTTCAGTCAGTCCTCTAACCTCAGGCAGCATGCAAGAACGCACACTGGAGAACAACCATGTGGATGTCACCTGTGTGGGAAAGCCTTCAGTAAGTGTTCTGCCCTTCGACGACACGGGGGAACTCACACTGGAGAGAAACCATATGAATGTCATCAATGTGGGAAATCCTTCAGTCAGTGTTCTGCCCTTAGACGACATGAGGGAATCCACAGTGGAGAGAACATGAGTGCTTTTAGTGAATATTCTGACCTGAGATGACATACAATGATGATTCATTATATTTAAGAGACGGCAACCATAGCTTTAATATTGAAACACACCAGAAGACTCATACACTGAAGGGATACTGCAACTGATGTGGAAGATCCTCTAGTCTTCCTAACTTGACATATGCACATGTATGTGGCCGTGAATACACACGTATGACATCAAAACCTTCAGTCATTGGCCTGACCTTCGATGACCTGAGAGAACTCCTACTGTACATAGAAAGAACGAGGTTGTCTTCAGCAGCAGTTGTACGTTTGAAACGTACTAGAGGATTGACACAGGTCAGACCGCCTGGGAGTGTCATCCATGTGAACAAATATTCAGCCAAGCACGAGTCACGTAGGCACAACAAAGCTCAGTGAACGAGTCACTGCTAACCCAGGATGTGAGCGATGAATGTGCTTGAGGATTAACAGGCAATTCCCACAGAAGCGATTCAATTAAAAGCCAACAGAACCCTTATTCCCAGAGCCATTCTGTGGCACATAAGAGGAGTCAGATTGTACAGAGCACTCAGTGTCACTAAAGAAGTTTCTCAAACCAAGGAAACGGTAGTCCAAAAACCAAAGTGGAGAAAACTTTAGCTAGATTTCACATCAGATAACGAAATCTAGGAGAAAAATACTCTCAGTATCTTTTAATATGCAAGTTAGAAATAATTAAGAATAACCATAATTTTACAGGGAAATGGTGACGTAGCCAAGGTAGTCAAATGGTCTGGGAATACTGAACTAATGCTGGGAGTATGCAAAATTTTGTAAGAAATTAAAGTTTGCAATAGATTTGTAAAGATGTGAGTAAACCATGTTGCTAAGAAAGTCGGGTGAGCTGAAGTTCTGCTTGTCCTTATGCAAGACACCTGTTTAGGTCTGGGCTCCGCGGCACGTGGCCTGAAGTTTTAGCCCAACTCAGAGTCTCTCCCAGCAGCTCCTTCCACACAGCTCATCCCCACACATCCTCTCTCCTCACTGACATATTGCGCTCCGTCCGCAGCCCGCGGGTGACACAAGATCCCTCACCCCGTGCCTGGTTGCTCCAGTGTGCCGTGGCCCTGGCTTGGCGAGGTCATGGGGGGGAAGTGCCAATGACACTGATGTCCACCACTGCGTCAGCGCCAGCCCCGTCTCTGTGGGGACGGTTACAGACCAGAGGCACGGGTAGCTCAGCACTTCAAGGCCACAGAACACTCCTTGAAATTCTCCATGAAGCCTCTGAGTTGGGCTAAGTGGGGCCAGGAGTTCATCATCCCATGACCACATCCAGTACCTTGACTGGGTGAGTCCTGAGCTCCGCACCCAGTCAGCTCCCCGCCAGTGCTTTCTCCTTCCACAGCAGCTCTGCCGAGAGCACTCAGGCAAGCTGAACCCCCTAAGCTATCCCACACCACAGAAGCCCGCAACGTACTGCAGAATGAAAGTTCTCACAAAGGAATTGCACATGTATTCCCTTTGATGAAACCTAAAAACTGAACTCAAGCCTCAAGGGGAAATGCTTCCAAGAGAGAACTCAGCTGGCGTGTGCTCTCCCCAACTGCCACCGTCCCCACTCACACCCAGAGGCCCCGTGAGTGAACACAGTCTTGCCTCCCAGTGATACCTCACTGTTTTCAAACCCCCCGCCCCCCAAGCGATTCTATGGTGCAGCGAGGGTGGAAACAGTCATGTGAGGAGGAGGAACTAAAATTCAACATTCTGGTATCTTGGCTGGAGAGGCAGAGACAAGAGAAGTGTGAAGAAGGGCTCAGGGAACAAATAAGTCCAGACCCTGGAGACACACCTCATGGGTTCTCATTTCCACCATCACAGTCCAGGAGATGCTACTCAGTCTTTTTGTGACTCAGTTTATTCAACTCTAAGGTGGAAATGAGCTGAGTACTTCATTCTTGGCGTGGCTACGAGGCCACTGTGGTGGACCAGAGGCCCTAGATGGCTGCGGGCAACGGGCACTTCTTTCAAGAGAAGGTAGATCCCCCTTCTGTGTTCCTGCCCCCAGGGAAACGGACAGTAAGAAGCGAACCTCTCAGTTTAATTGGCAACAGCTGATAATGATCAGGCGCTGACAGTTCGCACCAGGCTTTCCTGGCCGGGAATCCCCGGGATGTGCCTGTGGCTTCAGTTGCCTTCCGGGTTTTCTGAATTTGAAACAAGATTTTAAAGCCAAATTGCTGTCTGCTTCCCATCAACAATTGTGTTCAGGTCTGTTAACCTTTGGGGGGTTTCATTTATGTAGCGTTCTATTTCTTCCTTCCCCCCTGCACCCCGCCTCCCGTGGGCCCTGGTCCCTCCCCTCTCCCGTACCTGGGGGCCCTCAGGGTGCCCATTCATCGCCCAAGAGCTTTTTAAAAGAGGCTGATCAAGGCACCCTCCGTGGAAATACCCTGGTGTGCCCGTTTGTTTTTGTTTGTTTGTTTTTGTTGTTTGTGTTTGTTTTGTTTGTTTGTTTTTGTTTGTGTTTGTTTTTGTTTGTTTGATTTGTTTGTTTATGCTAGTTTTTGTTAGTTTTTGTTTTTGCTTGTTTTTGTGAGTGTTTGTGTGTTTTTATTTGTTTTTGTTCTGTTTGTTTGTGTTTGTTTTTGTTTGTGTTTGATTTTTAGTTTTTGTTAGTTTCTGTTTTTTTTTGTTAGTGTTTGTTTTTGTTAATTTTTGTTAGCGTTTGTTTTTGGTTTTGGTTTTGCTTGTTTTTGTGAGTGTTTGTGTTTGTTTGTTTCTGTTTGTTTTTGATTGTTTGTTTTCATTAGTTTGTTTTTGTTAGTTTTTATTAGTCTTGTTAGTTTTTGTTTGTGTTTTTGTTTGTCTATGTTTGTTTTCCCTTGTTTGTTTTTCTACATTTGTTTTTGTTTGTTTGTTTTGTGGGAACCCCCCTCGACCCCCACCGGAGGAAGGAAAACTAACCTGCTTTGCAGAGGCTGCCGGCTTCGCAACGGGGGAGGCCCTATCGATTTCCTGTTGAAAGACAGCATAAGCAACTGTGCTTTAATTTTGAAACTTTTTGTCTGATATAAATGAGCAAAGTAAATAAGTATGTGTGGGAGAGACGGTGACTCACTCCAGTATTACGAGACCCGGCGTGGAAGGGAGCAGCAGCCCACACCTAGGCCCCGAGTGCAGGCTTTGGCTATGGCCCAACCATGAACTGATCATGTCCCCCGCTTTTCTAATGACTGTTGGTCCCCAGAATGGAGCACCCATGGCCTTGATCATCGATTTCTGCAGAATGAAAGCAGCAAAACCCAAACAGGTGCCCACTAGGGACAAAGGTACGGACATTCTAGTCACGAAGGACACCCCATCTTCAGCTCCCGATCCTCATGACACTACTCAGAACTTTTACCATGACAAATATCATCACAAAAATTATATGTCTTAGTAGTGTGCAAAAGCATCTGCAACAAATGATAAACACATTCTAATTGAAAAAACAATGGGCACACACATGTCCGTATGGTACATTTGATCTTTATTCATCTTTTGGGAAGGATAAGGTAACTTTCCCAAATCACTCAAAATCATTTTCCCTCTTGCCAGAATTCACTAGGTTAATTTTATTGCAGGATTCAACCCCTCCATCTAGTCCTAGATAGCCCTCCCACCACCCACATTCCCTTCTTCAGAGAAAACGAGGGGCTACAGGCAATGCCTGCTATCAGAGAACTTAGAAGTATGCCAAGAACGCCACTCCCGGAAAACATGGCAGGCAGGTGCCCCACCCCCAAGGGTGACCCCATCGGAGGTGCTGAGGGTGTGTGATCCCTGCAGGAAAGGGACACAACTACCACTAGTCATACCCTGGGGCCTTGCTTCAGGGAGCCCTGATGTTTCTCACCCTCACCCCACCACCCAATCTGCTCTGGCATCTCTAAGCAGACTAAATCCTGTCAGGAACTGAACTCCCACGCTGCCTTCCAGAAACCACTATGGATCTCTTTCTCAACAGGTCCTCTCAGAAGGTTCAGAAGGTACAAATGCATTGTGCCTCTTGGGGGACCTCAGCTGTACCGTATCATTTTGGTCACACACGGTTAATTGAAAGCAACGTACATGCTACATTAAACAGTGTTGTGAGTTCACAGAGAACAGGCGCAGGAGAAGGCACCCCAAGGTGACTCCATGCACTGGCTCCTGAGGCTCCGGTCCTTCCAGGATGGAGCATGCTGCCTCCTGCCCGGGGGCACGACCAACTTGCTAGGTCCAGGTGTCCATCAGGGGCGCCGGGAGGCTCTCCTGCTCCCGCCTTGCACTCCACGTCATGGGAGAGCAACTCGTTGGATGCAGAACAGCTTTCCATTGGGGACAGCTGAGTAGATTTGCAGCAAAACTCATCCTAAAACAAGGCTGAGTGTGCTGTGTGGGCCATCTGCGCCCAACATGGGGCTTTGCCCTTTCTTCCCCCGCCACAGTTGGAGGATCAGGTACGACCAAAACTAGGGAACCCCGTGCCAGGAGTGGAATTCCATTGGGCCCCTGCACCTGGCCCACACGGAGCTGGGGAGCGCTTGGGAATCCCATTGCTGCTGGGCAGGGGAAGGAGCAATCCGGGGTCCTGTCCAAGGTGCTGAGGGTGAGGAGCACTGGGTTTGGGTGGCTCTGGCGGGGTGGGTCTCCCCTGGGACACGCAGGATGCTGGGTGTTCATGTGCTCTTGTCACCTCGGCCTGGACGACCGGAGATGGGTGTCGGTGTCTAGAAGGCAAGCAGGACCCTCTGGGCCTTCCTGTTCTTCCCCTTGGTGGCTCTGGTTCTTCCTCCCATGCCAAGGGCTCTGCCCATGGGGGCTGGCCCTTGAGCAGCATGTGCCCAGGCTGAAAGCTGCGGCTGGCCAGTGTCACGCTGGGCAGGACCCGCTCTGGACCCTGCGTGCTGTCTGGGCTGGTGGATCACGACCGCGTCGGCGGGCAGGGCATGGTCCACCTCCCTGAGCTTGAGGGCAGGCTTGGGTCGCTCGTGCTCCTGATGCTTTCTCCACTGGTCCAAGGTGACCGGCCGGGTCGGGGTCTCTCGCGCAGGCTCCTGGGGCTTGGGGACCGCAGGAGGCTGGTTTCCCACAGGCTCCTGATGGGCCTGAGGGAGCAGGTCCACACCTGTGGTGGTCAGCGTTGGGGGTGGCCCACCAGGTGAGTCCTGCTCGCTGGACCTGTCCAGTTCCTTCTTCTGGATGTAAAAGAGCACGTAGGCCTGTTGGCTCAGGGCAGAGGAGACACTGCATGAGGTGACCTGAGAGTCGTCCATGCGATACCACCGGTCCTTCCCAGGCCTCACGTAGCAGAAGTGGTGTCCCTGGTGACACCCCCAGCCTGCGTGCACCAGCACCGCATAGAGTTCGTACTCCAGGGTCCCCGCCTTCTTCTCGGACAGCACGGCCTGCAGGTCCAGGCGCTGTGGGTAGCGCACGGGCTTGTCCACCTTGCCGCCTGTGGGGCCGCCGAAGCGCTTGAGCATGAGGATGAGGACCTGGGGAGGGGCGTGCAGAGCCAGCGTCTTGGCGGCGGGCCCCCTGTCGCCACAGGCAGCGCAGTGGTACGCGTCGGGCCCGTCCAGGCTTTCTGGCTTCACCAAGTCCTGCAGAGCCTGCTCCACGCTGTCGGCGGCCTGGATGTCCAGGGCGATGTGCAGGTAGGGCTCCAGCGTGGTGGAGACTCCGCAGCAGCGCACACACTGGATCTGGGACCTCCAGTAGCCCCCGAAGAGCCGCCGCACCAGGGTGCTGTCCTGGGGCTGTGGGTGCGCGGCCGCCAGCTCGCTCACACACCCGCCCTGCATGGCGCCCACGGTGGCCATCAGGAACTCCTGGGCATCTTCCTGGCGCCAGGCATGGAAGCCGGTGAGCAGCTCCTTCACGGGCGACACCACCTCCCCGGGGTGCAGGAGGGCGCGGGAGACGTGCGCCCGCATGGCGCAGAGCGTGCAGGACAGCCACCGGGGGCAGGAGGGCGCGCGCGGCCGGGACAGCAGGTAGCCGGCCAGCGGGGGTGTGTAGGTCAGGCACTGCAGGGCCGCGTTGGTGTAGCAGGTGTTCCCCAGGTTGCGCAGCCCGGCCCCAACCTGGCCGGACCCCCGCCGGCGCCGGAGGCGGCCCTGGCAGCCAGTCGTCTCCGCAGGCCCCGGGGCCATGCCGTGCGCTCCTGGCCGGAGGGACGAGCGGCTTCTTGGAGGGGAGGCAGGTCAGCGCTCCCGGGTCCCCGCACCTGGTCCAGAGGCTGCGAGCGCGTCCAGTCCTGAGGCCGAAACTCCGAGTCGCGGCGAGGTCCGTAGTCTACCCTGCCGGGGTCAGGAAGAGTCGCTGGACGATGCACGCGTCAGGACCTCTGGCTCCGAATGACCTGCAGGCCCGGCCCGGGCCCCTTTTATAGCCCCTGTCCCCGCCCCGCGCCGAGGCCCCGCCCTCGCCCCCCCTCCCCCTGTCACCGGCCTGCTGGGCAGCTCTGGGCGTGGCCCTTCCGGGCCAGCAGCTCCCCGGGGAGTCCGGCGCTGGGTGACACCCCCCCCCACCGCCTCCAGTCTGCGGGGCCGGACCTGGCACAGTTGCAGTCTGACGAGACACTCAGCGCCCCAGCTGCCCACGGCTGGACAGGGACAGTCATCAGGCCCCTTCCGACCCCCTCAGCGTCCTGGGCTCGGGACCCGAATAGGGCTGGGGACGACAAATTGCGGCTCGGACCCTCCACTGGCGTCACCCCACCTGCCCCCGCATGTCAGAGCAGCATCAGCACGAGCTGGCAGGGACAGGAGAGAGTCAGAGAAGCCCGCAGTTCGCTCCGGACACCTGTGTGGCTGGGGTGACTCCTCTGGCCGGGGCGCAAAGGGCAGGAGCAGACTCTCGGGGAGCTCGCAGGAGGCCCCGCTGCACTCAGGAGCAGCCCGCGGGATGGACACAGGCGGCTACATCATTCATTCCCAAGGATTCGGGATTAAAAAATATCTTCAAGGGAAGCTGCACACTCAAGACAGACGTGACGAGGTTTCTCTGATCGGGTCCCAGGAGGTCCGGACGCCGAGCCGAGGGCCTGGCCTGGGCCTGCGAGTTGGGAAGATGCAGAACGGGTGTTGGGGAGACAGAGCCCCTCGGGGCCTGCCATCCTCACAGTGGGGCGGGCGCTGGCCGGGACAGACAGGATCCACTCAGTGTCCACCGCGGGCCCCGGGAGGCCCCTGCAGCCGGAGGTGCTGGGTGTGGCCACATGGCCCGGGGACGCCTGAGCCACAACCCCCGCCCCAGGGGTGAGGGGCAGTGATTGAGGGATGGAGGCACAGCGCTCCCTGGAGAGGCCCCAGGGCGTGACCTCTGGCACCTGCTTCAGGGAGTGGCCCCCAGGATATTGCCCTCAGAACCGGGATGTGGCTGGGGGGATGTGGGGGGGCTGGGCTGCCGCCGTTCCGTGGAGGGCTCAGGTTAGGGGGGCGCTGTGGCCCGGGCTGTCCCCCCGTGGGCGCTGGCAGGAAGGAAGTGGGTGGGCAGGCGGCCCTTGGGTCCGCACCCCTGGCAGTGGGTCACTTCGAACTCTCGAGGCTTCAGAAAATGAACGACCCGAACTCCCTGAAATCTGGCCAAGGCCCCGCGTCCTCTCGGGCTTCCCTTGGGGGGAAGCAGCGTCGACTCTGCCCAGCCCCACTGCAGCCCCCACCCCTAGACCCGCGCGCGCTCAGGAATCCGGAGCGTGTCCCCCTCACCCCGGGGCTCCGGGGTGCGCCCAGGTGCGCCCGTCCCAGCAGGCGCCTCATGACCGTCGGGGCGTGAAGACAGAGGTCAGCCCAAGCCCCACTGAGCTTTCTCAGGGCGCCCTGGACGCCTAGGGCTGGGGGGTCGTGCGTGCACACGGAGAGGGTCACCCGGCGCCAGACTCCCCTGGAGATGCCAGCCTGGAGAGGCCACGCCCAGCGCTGCCCAGCAGGCTGGTGACACGGGAAGGGGGGTCGGGGGCTTGAGGGCGAGCGGGGCCAGGGGCTATAAAGGAGGCGCGGGCCGGGCCTGCAGGTATTTGGATCAACCCCGGCCCGTCCCAGGAGGGGGGTCGCTGGGGATGGGGCAGCGTTGGGTGGCCCAGGTGTGTCCCCTGACTTTCCTCTTCCATCGCACCCTGTGCTGTGGGGGTGGTGGGCAAGGGAGGCGGCCAGTCGCTATGACAGGTCCTGGGCATGACGTGCCGACGAAAAGGGGGGCCCTGGGGAAGGGGGGCGCTGTGTCCTCACTAGCCCGGCCCAGAGCTCGGAAAGGGACTGGCTGGCGCCGGGCTGTCCTGCTGCAGCCGCGAGATGGCTGCGCCCGGCTGTCGTCCCGCCCCTTCCCTCCCACCCCGGCTCCTCAACCCCGACGTCCTGAGCCACGGGGACCCCGTGACAGCGGGGGAGACAGACCCCGAGGATTCCCGGACGTGCGCTGGGGCTCCCTCAGGGGGCTGGCTGCCCCCGGGCCTCCAGAGCGCTGGAGCCGCGGCTGCGGGAGCCGCCCTGTCCTTCCCCTGCCCAGCCTGGGGCGGCCACCACCGGGCAGCCTCCTGCTGGGGGCTGGACTCTAATAAGACGGTGTCTCACCAGCTCCTCTTCACTCTCAGTAACACACTCTTGTGTGCAAATGAGTGAGTGTGGGGGGATGTGTGCCAACGCACTCGCGACGCGTGGAAGGTAAAGCCCGACACAAATTTCACTTTCAAAGACTTTACTAAGAGCAGGAAACTGATTCGTGTTCGGGTCCAAACAAGCGGGGGCAGGTGCCCGACGATCCCTCGGCCACCACCACCCCGGCCACATGTCAGCGCGGGGTGGGGGGCCGGGTCAGGGCGCCCTCCGCACGCCCTGGGCCCACCCCAGGGACTCCCCCAGATTCACACAGTGAAGCCCAGGCTGGACCCGATTCTGCTTCACCCCACAGGGAAGCCAGGAGACCCTCCCTCGCCCAAGCCCAGGGCACTCAGGCCCAGTGCTCCTCCCCCTCGGGGTCCCTGCCCAGGTGCAGAGTTGGGTGACCACGCCCCCAGAAAGGTGTCAAGGGTCCTGCCCCAAGGCCGCCCTTCAGCGTCCCTGGTGCTCCCCACCCCCACCCGCCCTGCGGTGGCAGCTTCTCCAGGAGAGCGATTCTCACGGGCCCCCCCAGGATGGCCGGGTCCTTGGCCTCGGACACGCACAGACGGCGTCAGAAGGGGGAGACCCCGCGGGGGCCTTGGGGTTCTCTGGCTGCCGGAATGAGGGCCTGCCGGGGGCGGTTTTGGGCTCAGACTCTTAAGGGTCCCCACGGGGAGCTGTGCGGGAGGGAACGGGGGCGCTGCGGGATGTGCTGCTCGGAGAAGAGAGACGCGAACCCGCGTGCGTTTCAGGGCACTTTTTAATAGACGAGACTGGGGCGCAGGCCCCCGACGGCTGCGCTCCAGGAAGAGCCAAAGGCACAGGGAGCCCCCATCCCAGGCCGCAGACAGGAGCCTCGCGCTCGCGGTGGGTGAGCAGAGTCTGCAGTAAACCCACCCACGAGGGTGCGGGGCAGCGAGCTGTGGCGTCCCTGGGTCCCCGAATGTCATGGGGCATCCTCGGGGCTCCTGCGGGCCAGGGTCCGGGGCCAGGGCGTCTCAGTCCCCATCGCTGTCCTCAGAGGAGGAAGACACCAGCAGATCCTCGTGGAGGACGCTGCGCGGGGCAGGCGGGGCGGCGCCCTCGGGGCTGGAGCGGGTGGGGTGCTCTGCGGCGGAGGGGGCGGGGGGCAGGCGGCCTTGAACCTGCAGCTCCACTGGCCGTGCTGCTGTCTGCTGAGGACCAAGGTGAGGGCCGGGCGGGGCGGGCTGCAGGGCCGGGAGTCTGGGCGCTCGGGGCCGTGGGCAGGGCGCGGGGGCTCAGCGCTCGGGGCCGGGGTCCCTTGGGTGGCCAGCGGGGCTGTGCAGGACCCATGTTCCGGGAGGCCTGGTGGGGGAGGCAGGGTTGGCTCAGGCCCCACGTCTGCGCCCTCACTGTCCTCCAGGGGTGCTGGGCCGGGCCCAGCCGGGCTTTCTTCGGGGGCTTCTGTGGAGCAGGACTGGGGGCGGCTCTCTTGCCTGGGGCCTTGGGGCTGACGGAGGAGCCCTGGGGCCCCCACTTCAGGGCAGGCTGAGGGTCGGAGGCTGAGGGGACCTCGACCATCGAGGAGATTGGGGTGTGTCCAGGGGTGGGGGCCGGGAGCCAGGGCCTGATGCTGAGCGACACCCCGCGGTGTGTCCAGAGACGGGGGCCCACGGGAGGGTGCCCCGCCCTGCATCTCCCTCAGGGCGGCGGGTGAGAAGCCCCCCATGGCGGGCCGGCCGCTGGGACACCCCTGGACGCTGCTGTGTGTCTTCTGCGAGCTCGAGGGCGGCCGTCCCCATGGCAGGTCCGGGCCGGGGCCGCGCTTCTGGGTGGGGTGGACGGGCAGGGGCCGGCTCGGGTGCTGTGGGGACACGAGGGAGAGGCACATGAGCTCCCCCGCGCTCCGGTCACGTGCTGCGAGGGAACCACAGCGTCCCCGGCGCAGGGGCGGCCCGGGAGCAGGGACACTCACCCGCGCGTCGTCCCAGGGTGCTGCGGCTGCCCGCACGCCCTCCGCCGGGCCTGGTGTGCTCCTGGGAGGCTTCTGCGGGAGGGTGCCCCACTGCTGCTCCTGCCTGAAGGGAGAAACGCCATTAAGCAGAGATTCCTGCGCCCACGAGGGGGTGGGCAGTGTCCCCCCTCCATCCCCCGGCTCTCGGGAGGGTCAGGAATGCCCCGGCCACCCCACTGTCCTCCTGCCTTGGAGCATCTCCCCACTGCTGGACACCCACGGTCTCCTATGGATCCCCCTGAACCGCCCCCGTGCTGTCTACAGGTACAGGTGCCCTTTGCCCCCCTCACCCGCGTGGGCCCCCAGGAGATCAGGGGCCCCTGAGCATGGAGGCCGGAGGACCCCGGCCTGTGGCGCTGCCCCCTCCACCTGTGATGGCCCGGGCCTGGCTGTGCCCACAGGGGAGGGGTAGGTCACAGCAACCTTGACCGGGAGCTGGGGGACCCGCCAGCTGCCCGCATCTACCTACCTCAGTGCCCGAGCAACCTCCCGCACGGTCCGGCTGCCAGTCTGGGGCTTCCGTGTCAGGTGCCCGTACCACGGGTTCTGGTTCTCCTTGCCTTGCAGGGAGCCCAAAGCCTGGGGCGCCAGGGCCCCCTGCCAGCACCTGATGGGGCACCTGGGGCTGGCGGCCTTGTGCCCAAAGGCTCCGCAGTCCTTGCACTTCACCTGCGGGGAGGAGGGACACGGGGTCAGGGCCTCGCAGTCACATGCAGGGGCAGGGATCGGGGAGGGGGCTGTGGGGGGCAGGGGAGGCAGAGTTGGGGCCTCCTCCGGGGTTTGAGGGAGGGGCTGGAGGAGAAGGGAGGGCGCAGGTGGCTGACCGCACTGGGCACCGGGGCGAGCGGGGGCCACAGTTGCAGGGACAGGGGGAGGAGCTGACTGGGGTTGCGGGGCCCGCCCTGGGAGCGCCTGGCGGTGCTGGGGCGGGGGAGCCTGAGCTGTGCAGACAGCATGAGGGGCACCTGCTGTGTGTTCGACCTGGGGGGCCCGACAAGGTCCTGAACTTACCCAAGGATCCTCCTCCACTGTTGGGGGTGCTGTCTGCTCCCCGGGTCCTGCCCGCGGGGCCATCCCTCTCTGGGTGCTCACCGGGCGGAGGACCCCAGCTGGGCTGGGCCTTCCCGCCATCGGACGGGCCGCCTGGAGCTTCATCCCGCTGTCCCCGGGCCCGACGGTGGGAGACCTGGACAAGAGACAAGGCAAGTGTCAGTGGGCTCAGGAGCTCCCGACTCCTCCGCCACAGCCTCTGCCTGGGGTGAGTCCCGGACACCGGGGGCCACAGGACTTACCTCAGGGCCTCTCCTGCCCACCCTGGGGGCCCTCACAGCCCCTCCCCCTGCACACCCCGACCCAGGACTCACCACCGACCTCCCCCGCCTTGTTCCAACCATCTCGGTGCACAGGAGCCCTCGTGTGGGAGCCCAGCCCAGGCGGCAGCACAGCAAGCCCTGCCACCCCGCAACCCCCTTGGAGTCTGTGCCAGGGAGCCAGGAGGGTCCCCTGGCAAGGCTGACTCAGCCTCGGGGCACAGAGCTTGAGGGAAAACCCCTCCTGCCCCACTGAAAACACCCCTCACCCCTCTATCACTGGCTGCGCCATCAGAGGACCCCCGAGAGGGGGAACTCACCAGAGGCCGCGGGGCTGCTCCGTGGGTCAGGAGATGCTCGGGTGGGGCTGGACCAGGGCACTCTCGGTGGGCAGCGTCCTGGAGGCCGGAGCAGGTGGGACTGGGCCGGTGTGGTCCCAGGCCTGCCTTTTATGCTGTCCATGGGGTCACGTGACCCAGCGGGTCTTCCCTCCCATCAATCACTGCCCCTCACCCCTGTGCAGGTGGTTGTGGCCACACCCAGCATTCCGGCTGCAGGTGCATCCCGGGGGCCTGTGGTGGACACTGAGTGGACTCCTGTCTGTCCCGGCCAGCGCCCGCGGCACTGTGAGGATGGTGGGGCCGCCGAGGGGCTCTGATTCCCTGGGCCACCTGCCTCTATCGGGGAGTGCTAGTGGGTCGGTCAGTCATGGGACTGACTCTTACTACTGGAAAGACACAGACCATTTTGGTGATGTCTGGGAGACGTTCCCCTGGGCACCAGGGACGGCAGAGTGTGGGGGTGGGAGGATCCTCCCTGCTCACCCCAGGACTGCAGTGCTGATTCATGCAGTGTGAGAGCCCTTGGAGGGGTAAATATTCCTGCTGGGACTGGATTTTGCTTCTGCTTTATCACGCACTGTACACCAGGCAGGTGACCTCCTGCAGGCCTGCGAGACTCTCCCTTCAGGGCTGGGGCCCCTGGTGTCACCGAAGGGAGGAGCGGTGGCTGAAGGCTCTCCCGCCCAGTGGACATGCGTCCGGCCACTCTCCAGGGTGGGTCTCTCATGGCTTCTACGGTGAGCGCGTGGACTGAAGGCTTTCCCGCAGCGGCGGCCCTCGTGGGGTTTCTCGCCTGCGTGTGTTCTGCCGGGGCGCCGGAGCTCAGAGCCGTGATGGAAGGCCTCCCCGCAGAGCAGACGCTTGTGTGGTGTTTCTCTGCTATGAATTCTGTTGTGCTGGCTAAGGCTAGAGCTTTGGCTGAAGGATTTCCCGCCCTGTGGACAGGCAACCTGCTTTTCTGCAGGGCGGATTTTCTCGTGGCTTCTAAGGTAAGAAAAATGACTGAACGCCTTCTCACATGCGCGGCATTTAGAGGGTTTCTCCACAGTGTGAGTTTTCTTTTGCTGTTCACAGTGAGAGCTGTGGCTGAACACTTTCTCACGCGAATGGCGTGCGTGTGGTCTGCACCTCGTCGTCGGGTCTGGGTGTTATTGTGGCTTCTAAGGTCAGAGCTTTGCAAACATTTGTGCCCACCTCAATGACAGTTACATGTTTTTATCTCCAGTGTGCGTTGTCTTGTGTTTCTTGAGGTGAAGGTAAGGACGAAGGAGCTCCCCATACCCGTGGCACTCACATAATTTTCCTCTAGTGTGAAATTGTTTGTGTGGTTGAAAGGACAGGTCTTTGCGGAGTGATTTTCCATGCCCTGTTGTGATATGAGGCTTCTGTCCCATGCGAATTAAAACACGTTGATTGAACTCAGCTCTGTGAGTAAACTCGTCACCCACGTCAATGTGTCCAACGGGAGCCTCTGGAGTGAGACGTGGCTGTTTGGGAGAAGAGAAAAAAGACTCTTAGTGGTTTGCCAGCCTATGTCCTTGCCTTCATTTGTCCACTAGCAACCTGGGCGTGACAGTCTCTAGGGCTCGTCTCGCATACGTACTGGGTCACTCACCTGCAGGCAGACAATATTATCCTTTGAGATATTATTTTCCTACCATGAGAAATGTTGATGCAGTTGACTGTATTTTTAGAACGGAGGTTTTGCCTTGAGCTCATTTATTTTGAGCTTAATTTATTCACTGATTTCAAACTACCAAACTTTTCCCCAGAAAGTGCTTAATTCCAACTCCATTACACTCCTGCAGGCACCTTACCTTATTGCCGGATCTGCAGTTTGGATGATTAGGACTCACACCCACTTACCGTTGGCATGGCGACCCTTGCGTCCTTCTGGTTGTGTTGTGTTAGTAACACTTCTTCTCTGTTATGGAGACTTTCTCTCATTACACAGTTACAGCTGTGATCTCCTTGGCCAGTGGAGGGGTCCGAGCCGCTGTTTGTCGTCCCCAGCCCTATTCGGGTCCCAAGCCCATGACGCTGAGGGTGTCGGAAGAGGCCTGATGGCTGTCCCTGTCCAGCTCGTGGGCAGCTGGGGCGCTGAGTGCCTTGTCAGGCCACACCTGTGCCAGGTCGGGACCCGGCCGAGGGGAGACGGGAGGGATAAGATCAGCCCTGGCTAGTCCCAGATGGGGGGTCAAGGAGGAGGGTCCCACATGGCGCGCAGACCTCTCCTGCTGCCCGCTGCTCCCCTCAGCGGTGTGCTTCGGTCCTTCTGCCTGTTCTGTTCCCTGCTCTGGCTCTGGTGAATTCTCTCACCCTCCCGTGCTTTTGACTGTACCCAGTGCATGTATAAATAAATAAATAAATAAATAAATAAATAAATAAATAAATCTTTGGGGGGGGGGAGACAAAGATGCCCGAGAAGTGCGCAGGGACTCGCTCTGGTGACAGGGGGAGGGAGGAGACACTTCTATGCCTGGGAAGTCGTCGTGTATGACACTGCGGCCCGGAGAACGCTGCCTTTGCAAGCCGCTGGGCTCTGGAGGAAGAAGAGGAAGGAGACAAGGGCGTGGAGGAGCCCCGAATGGGGTCAGATTCCCAAGTGGTTCGTTTTCTCCGGGGCTGCTGACGGGCCTCTCACAAGCACGAGCCCCGAGAACATTCCCCCAGGGCCGTAGGTCCCCCAGCCACCCCCTCCCCGCGGAGCTCAGCATAAAGATCCTGCACCATAAAGACCAGAAGCAACACCAGACAGAGTTTCAAGCCTATTTTAATCCTTACTTTCAAACCTCCTATAAGTGCTTTGTTCTGGAAGCTGTCCCTTCAGCTGCCGTGTCTGTTGGCATCTCCACAGGCAGCGGGCGTCACGGCCTGAGGAGACTGTCTGCGTCTTCTGCCCGGGAAGGGCGTGGTGCGAACGTTCTGCCATGAAAGTGGCCCGTGGGATACGCGTGGCTCGGCCTGGAACTGGGGCTCCAGCCTTAGGCAGCTTAGAGAAATCAAGGTCTCCCTTGCCCTCACTGCTGCCGACGGAACGGGGGTCACAGAGGGCAGGAAAGCGTCCAGTTCCCGTGCAGCTGGTTTCAGCTTCTCCCTCCATGCAGCGGCTCATGGGAGCTGTGGGACAACCTGCGCCTTAGGGTTGGCCTGTGCCGCGCTGTCCAAATCCAGCCTGGCTTTGTGTTTTTGCATGAAAAGCCCTGGGTTTCCAGCCTTGCTAGTGTTCTGGAAGTGTGGGGCCTCCCCTGCAGGGGTGGGCCTGTAACCCCCCATGCTAAAGCACCCACCGTCCTCCACGAAGGCCCACCATGCTCTCTCCCACCCTGTCCACCCCCTCCCCCACATGCCCCGTGGTCTCTGGTTAGCTTTCAAGGGTTGGTTTTAAATTGCGTCTTCATCCAGCTCTTTGTTTGGTTTCTCTATTCCACGTATAAGACAGCAGTGTTTTTGGGGGGTAAGGACACAAGGCCAAAGCCCGCCATCTGGACAGGGCAGCTGAGCAGTGACAGCTGTGATCTCCTTGGCCTGGGCCCGAGTAGGGGGCGGGGGTTGGGACCTGGCCTGCCGAGCAGGCACCTGGCAGTGTTAGTGTGACAGCACAGGCCGTGTCCTCGTGGGACCTGATGCTCGGGGGTGACGGTGTTCTCAGCGCGCCCATCTGTACCGCGGAGAGGAGTGTCGGGCAGTGGCGCCCTGAGGAGCAGTAAACTGGGTGTCCTGCTACCCCAGAGACCAGGATCTTGGCCCCAAGCCCAGGCAACTGTGTGAGCCGGGCTGATGTAGCCCCAGCACCTTTGGGCCCAGGCCGAGCGCGCCATCTCCTCTGTTTTATCTGTGAGTCACCCACTTCCTCCACCTGATTCCAGGTGCTGGGGCTGCAGAGGCCAGCGGACGGTCACAGCCTCCCAAGGGGACAGACGGCGTCAGAGAACCCAGAAAGCGGTGCTGGAGGCGGGGCAGGGAGGCACCTGCGTGGAGCCCAGTCCGGGGCACCATCGCGCCTTCATGTCCATAGCTGCTGCTCAGCATCAATTTTTACTCCTTCTTTTGCAGCAGAGTGGCGCAAATTCACTTCTGCAGCCCCCGACATTCAACTCAAAGGAAAGGCATTCGGCCTCGCAGCGGCCGTCCATCCACAGACACTTCAACTGCCTGTGAATAGCTCCCCGGGCAGAGGGCGCAGAGCAGAGCCCTCAGTCAGCTGGTGAATCATTACTGGAAGGCAAAATCCCATCCTCGGGGCCAAGCTCAACCATCCACCCCCCTGGGCTCCTGGACACAGGGGATGGATTTAGAATTGAGAGGGGGCAGACGTCACCCCAGCAGCAAGGCCTAACCGCGCCAGGCCGTGCCCACGCTTGGTCCTCAACGAGCAGAACCGAACCCACACCCCCTGCCATGGCCGTGTCTGGGGTGCATAGAAGCAGAAGGAGACAATGTGCTTCCTAATCCCAATAAATAACCCTTTCCAGTCGATAAGAATGTTCCAGTCTCCCAGGGAACAGTCCCGTGGGCGACGGCCGTTGGCTCCCTGGGAGGACTGGCCCAGGCCCCGTGTGCTGGCGTCTGTGCTGTGCCTCTTTGGGGCACAGAGATGATACAGGAAGACGCTGGGCTGTGAGCATGCTCTGCAGAGCCTATGGGAACGTTTCCACGTGTGTCAGAAAAGCTGGCGCGTGCACGTTTGGAACAGACAATAGCCTGCTCCGTGCTGGCCAGAGGGAGCTGAGCCTGGGCCGAGGAGAGCCGAGCCTGTTCCCATGCACTGGTCTGAGATGGAGTCGGGGGAGGGGTGGGAGGAGGCCCAGGCAGCAATCGATGCACCTCGTCATTGTTCTGCATCAGCCCTGCTTGGGGGGATGCCTCCAAGTTCCCCCCGCGATCGCCTGGCCCTCCCTGCCCTCCTGGCCAGATGCTGAGATCTACAGGGTCTGAGATCTACAGCACAAATCCACAGCCTGCAGCTTTTGTCTCGTTCCAACCCCGGGACCTTTTTAGAACCCAGGAGAGTCCATATCAGCAGGAAGGACGCATCTGCAATCAAGGCAATGGTAAGTCACATGGGGAGTGACACTAATCATTCAAATTAGAGACATGGCAGTAGTATGTGAATAAATAAATCTATTATCCTAAAGTACATTAAGTTGAGATTTAACTCTCAGCAAAAAGTTTTGGATAGTGGAGTTTAGTGAAAATATTAATGAGCTCGAAATTATAACCCGAGATCTTAAAAAAATATGGACAACTACATACTGTTCCTATACCTAGTCTATGCCTAGTCTTTTTTTATTTTTTTTAAAGATTTATTTATTTATTTATGCAAGCACTGGGCACAGTCAGAAGCGCGGGACATGGAGAGAATTCACCAGAGCCAGAGCGGGACGCAGAGCAGGCAGAAGGACCGAAGTACACTGCTGAGGGGAGCAGCGGGTGGCAGGAGAGGTCTGCGCGCCATGCGGGACCCTCCTCCTGTGGCCAGGGAGCAACCGGGGATCGAACCGGAGCTGCAGAGACTGCGGGCAGCTGAGCAACCCAGTGCTCAACCGCTGCGCCACCGGGGAGGCCCCTATGCCTCGTCTTTGAAACACATTGACGACTTCAAAATCAGTCTACAAGCTGCAGTTAGGATGCTACAAAAACGTGTGCAGGAGGGAGATGCAACTCATTAGGAATTAACACTGGAAAGATTTTAATTGAAGGGCATCACTAAACGATTATATATATATGTATATATATATTTAATAATGAATGTATGGATGTATATGGAAAACCATTACTAGCCCTTCTTCTCCTTCCCAAAAGCAGATTTCCTTTGAATGTAACAGTATGGGAGATTCCCCATAGTGCTCCACACTGAACGAATATTTATCGGCTCCCACGGAAAAGAAACCCTGTATCAGCAAGCAGTGTCGGAAATCCCTTGGTGGCCAGCCATGCCTTCATCAGCACAAGCACATTCCCAGTCAAGGTAAAGTCTGTGAATGCCATCTATGCGGGAAAGCCTTCAGTACGTGCTCCAGTCTGAGACGGCACGAGATGACTCACACTGGAGAGAAACCTTACAAATGCTGCATCTGTGGGAATGCCTTCATTCAAAGCTCAGACCTTAGAAAGCACAATCTGACTCACAATGGAGAGAAACTGTATGAATGTCAGCTGTGCGGGAAATCCTTGTCAGTGTTCTGCCCTTAGACGACACGAGGGAATCCACAGCGGAGAGAACATGAGTGCTTTTAGTGAATATTCTGACCTGAGATGACATACAATGATGATTCATTATATTTAAGAGACGTCAACCATAGCTTTAATGTTTAAACACACCAAAGACTCATACATTGAAGGGATACTGCAACTGATGTGGAAGATCCTCTAGTCTTTCATACTTGACATATGCACATGTATGTGGCCGTGAATACACACGTAAGACATCAAAACCTTCAATCATTGGCCTGACCTTCGATGACCTGAGAGAACTCCTACTGTACATAGAAAGAACGAGGTTGTCTTCAGTAGCAGTTGTACATTTGAAACACTTGAGGTTTGACACAGGTCAGACCGCGTGGGAGTGTCATCCATGTGAACAAATATTCAGCCAAGCCCCAGTCACGTAGGCACAAGAAAGCTCAGTGAACGAGTCACTGCTAACCCAGGATGTGAGCGATGAATGTGCTTGAGGATTACCAAGCAATTCACACAGAAGCGATTCATGTAAAAGCCAACAGAACCCTCATTCCCAGAGCCATTCTGTGGCACATAGGAGGAATCAGATTGTACAGAGCACTCAGTGTCACGAAAGAAGGTTCTCAAACCAAGGAGACGGTAGTCCAAAAACCAAAGTGGAGAAAACTTCAGCTAGATTTCTTATCAGTTAACGAAATCTAGGATTAAAATACGCTAAGAATCTTTTAATATGCAAGTTAGCAAATAATTAAGAATCGACATAATTTCCCAGGGAAAGGGTGACATTGCAAAGATAGTCAAGTGGTCTGGGAATACTGAACGGATGCTGGGATGATGCAGAATTTTGTAAGAAATTAAACTTTGCAATAGATTTGTAAAGATGTGAGTAAACCATGTTGCTAAGAAAGTCTGGTGAGCTGAAGTTCTGCTTGTCCTTATGCAGCTGTAGGCACCAAACACAATTACGAAAAATCATAGCATACTCATCCATCGCACACATAGGCTGAATGACCACCGGCTGGAATTCATCCACTAAATCCATTGGAAGTTCCACTCCTTAATACCTCAGTACTACTGGCTTCAGGAGTCTCTATTACCTGAGCCCACCACAGCCTAATGGAAGGAAACCGAAAACTTATAATCCAAGCCCTATTTATCACTATTGCTCTAGGAGTATACTTCACAGTTCTACAAGCAGCTGAATATTACGAAGCACCATTTACCATCTCAGATGGTGTGTACGGATCAACATTTTTTATAGCAACTGGATTTCACGGACTACATATAATTATCGGAACAACCTTCCTGACAGTATGCTTTATCCGTCAACTAAAATATCACTTCACATCAAAACACCACTTCGGATTCGAAGCAGCCGCCTGATACTGACATTTCGTAGACGTTGTATGACTATTCCTATATGTCTCTATTTATTGATGAGGGTCATATTCTTTTAGTATTAACCAGTACGGTTGACTTCCAATCAACTAGTCTCGGTATAACCCGAGGAAGAATAATTAACATACTACTAACAATCACCGTAAATACGCTATTATCCTCTATTTTAGTGTTAATCGCATTTTGGCTACCCCAACTAAACACATACTCAGAAAAATCAAGCCCATATGAATGCGGATTTGACCCGATAGGATCAGCCCGACTCCCTTTCTCTATAAAATTTTTCCTCGTGGCAATCACATTTTTGCTATTCGACCTGGAAATTGCCCTATTACCACTCCCATGAGCATCACAAACAAATGACGTAAAGACAGTGCTCACAATAGCCCTAATCCTCATTTCACTTCTAGCACTAAGCCTAGCATATGAGTGAATCCAAAAGGGTCTAGAATGAACAGAATTGATAATTAGTTTAAACAAAATGAATGATTTCGACTCATTAGATTGTAGTAATTTCTACAATTATCAAATGTCTTTAGTATATATAAATATTATAATTGCATTTTCAGTTTCCTTACTAGGCCTCCTAATATATCGATCCCACCTAATATCCTCCCTACTATGCCTAGAAGGCATAATATTAGCCCTATTTATTCTAAGCACTATTATAATTTTAAATATCCACTTCACCCTAGCCAGCATGATCCCAATTATTCTTCTGGTATTCGCTGCATGTGAAGCTGCCGTTGGTCTCTCACTCCTAGTAATGGTATCAAATACATACGGTGTAGACTACGTAATTTAAATCTGTTACAATGCTAAAAATTATTGTACCAACTATTATACTGCTCCCTCTTACATGACTATCAAAAAATAACATAATCTGAATTAATACTACAACATATAGCCTATTAATTAGCCTACTAAGCTTGACCCATCTCAATCAACAAAACGATATCAACATAAACTTCTCCACAACTTTTTTCTCAGACCCACTGTCAGCCCCCCTACTGGTCTTAACTACATGACTACTACCCCTCATACTTATAGCCAGCCAATTTCATCTATCAAACGAGCATCTCACCCGAAAAAAACTGTATATTTCAATACTAATTTTACTACAAGTATTTCTAGTAATAACATTCACGGCAACAGAACTTATTTTATTCTATATTTTATTTGAAGCCACACTAGTACCAACACTGATTATTATTACCCGATGAGGAAACCAGACTGAACGACTAAATGCCGGCATGTATTTTCTATTTTACACTCTCGTAGGCTCTTTACCACTATTAGTAGCACTTACCTATCTACAAAACTTCACAGGATCACTAAACTTGACCATTATGCAACTACTCTCTATACCACTGCCAAACGAATGAGCCTCCATCCTACTATGACGAGCATGCATCATAGCATTTATAGTAAAAATACCACTATATGGCCTACACCTATGACTACCAAAGGCACACGTAGAAGCTCCAATTGCAGGATCCATAGTCTTAGCAGCAATCCTGCTGAAACTAGGAGGCTACGGAATAATACGAATTACAGTAATCCTATCACCGCACACAAATTTTATAGCATATCCATTCATAGCGCTATCTCTATGAGGAATAATTATAACGAGCTCTATCTGCCTACGACAAACAGACCTAAAGTCACTAATTGCTTATTCCTCAGTAAGCCATATAGCATTAGTTATTGTAGCTATCATAATCCAGACACCATGGAGCTACATAGGAGCAACAGCCCTAATAATCGCACACGGCTTAACATCATTGATATTATTCTGCCTAGCCAACTCAAACTACGAACGCATCCACAGCCGAACAATGATCCTAGCACGTAGTTTACAAACCCTCCTACCACTAATAGCAGCGTGATGATTAATAGCAAGTCTAACAAACCTAGCCCTTCCACCAACAATTAATTTAATTGGTGAACTACTCGTAATGTTGTCATCCTTCTCATGATCAAATATTACGATAATCCTAATAGGTCTAAACATAGTAATTACAGCCCTATACTCTCTGTATATACTAATCCAGACCCAACGAGGTAAATATACACACCATATCATTAATATTAATCCATCATTTACACGAGAACACGCCTTAATGGCATTACACATAATCCCATTACTCCTTCTAACTCTCAACCCAAAACTAATTCTAGGGACTATGTACTGTAGATATAGTTTAACAAAAACATTAGATTGTGAATCTAAAAATAGGGTATTATACCCCTTATCCACCGAGGGAGTTCTGACAAGAACTGCTAATTCATGTCCCCATATATAACCATATGGCTCCCTTGCAACTTTTATAGGATAGTAGTAATCCATTGGTCTTAGGAACCAAAAACTTGGTGCAACTCCAAATAAAAGTAATTAATCTACTAACATCTTCCCTGCTATTATCACTACTAATTCTTATCCTCCCTATTATAACAACACTAACAAACAAATATAAAGAAAGCACTTTTCCAGCCTACATGAAATCCACCATTTCATATTCCTTTATAATCAGCATAATTCCGGCCCTATTATTTATTCACTCAGGTCAGGAGACCATAATCTCTAACTGACATTGAATAACAATTAACTCAGTAAAATTATCTATCAGTTTAAAACTGGATTATTTCTCTATAGTGTTTATACCAGTAGCACTCTTTGTAACATGGTCAATTATAGAGTTCTCAATATGGTATATACACTCAGACCCAAACATCAACCGATTTTTTAAATATCTATTAATATTCCTAATTACAATACTCATTCTAGTAACAGCAAATAATCTTTTTCAACTTTTTATTGGCTGAGAGGGTGTAGGAATTATATCTTTCCTTTTGATTGGGTGGTGATACGGACGAACCGACGCTAACACCACAGCCCTACAAGCAATCCTATATAACCGAATTGGAGACATTGGCTTCGTACTCTCCATAGCATGATTCCTATTCAACTCCAACTCCTGAGAACTACAACAAATCTTTGTAACCAATACAGGACAAAACATTCTACCACTACTAGGACTACTTCTAGCAGCAACAGGAAAATCAGCACAATTCGGCCTTCACCCGTGACTCCTATCAGCTATAGAAGGCCCAACTCCAGTATCAGCGCTACTGCACTCTAGCACAATGGTTGTAGCGGGTGTATTCCTATTAATCCGGTTTTACCCCTTAATAGAAAACAACAGTACAATTCAAACCTTAACACTATGCCTCGGAGCAATAACCACTCTATTTACAGCAATCTGCGCCCTAACACAAAACGATATCAAAAAAATTGTAGCATTCTCAACCTCAAGCCAACTAGGCCTAATGATAGTAACAATTGGAATTAACCAACCACATCTAGCATTCCTCCACATCTGTACACACGCCTTCTTCAAAGCCATACTATTTTTATGCTCTGGTTCTATCATCCACAATCTAAATGACGAACAAGACATCCGAAAAATAGGAGGCCTATTTAAAGCAATACCATTTACCATTCCCGCGCCACTGATCTGGGCTACAGCCCGCGTCCTGGAACTGAGGGCTTTGGAACTGAGACCCGGGCGGAGGCCCTCCCTGAGTGAGCAGGAACAAGGCGCCCAGGCAGGGGAGCGGGATTCAAAAGGCGCCATTCCCGCGCCACTGATCTGGGCTACAGCCCGCCTCCTGGAACTGAGGGCTTTGGAACTGAGACCCGGGGCACGAAATTAGGGGCGTGGGTTCCCCACGACGGTGGGGCACAAGGCAGACACAGCACCCCAAAGCCGTTGAGGTGTACCCTACCATCCCCGCTCTGCTCCCTGTCCCACGGGGTGGAAAATCAGCTCCCCAAGGGCTCTAGGAGAGATCTCTGGTGCCACCTAGCGACTTGACCCCAGCACAGGCTACTGAAGGAGCTAGTGGCCAGCTGGGGAGTTAGCCCACACCGGGCCCCTTCTGAACAAGTAGTCTGAGCCCACAGGGAGAGCGAGCACCCACAGCCGGGGCAGACCAGGCGCACAGAAGAGTGTGCCTGAGACCAGAAGCGCAGGGAGTGTGTCCCGCATCACCATTTTAGAACAGGGACATTTCTTCAGTAAAAACTACCTGCAGAAGGCTTCCTCAGGAGCCAGAGGTGAGCGGGGGAAGTTCGCCCACGCCAGACCCCCTCTGGCCTGCAGTCCAAGCCCAGAGGGGAGCAGGAACCCACCGCCGGGGCAGACCAGGCGCACAGGGGAGTGTGTCCCCACATCGGCATTTTAGAACAGGGACCTTTCTCCAGTAAAGGCTGCTTGAAACTGACAGATGACTCCTGGAAGAACCAGAGGGGAACAGAGAAGCCCACCCAAGATGCCGGCAAGTCCCAACAACACAGTGTCCCAACGCATACGGCAAATTAGAAAACAGACAGTAGGGAGGAGAAGAACCACACGCAACCTAGCAACTCTCCAGAGAAAAAGCACACCACAAAAAGAAAGCCAGCCCCCAGATTGCAACGACAATAACTTGGAAGAATTTCTGAGCCTTCCAGAAAGAGAATTTAAAATTGCCGTGATTAAAAAACTGACAGAAGTCATAAAGGAAAACAATGATAAGGGAAAAATAATCAACGATCAGAAGAATGCAATTGAGTCCCTAGAGAGGGAAAACAATGGTCAGAAGAAAGAAATTGAGTCCCTAAAGAGGGAAGTAAAAGAAATGCAGGAGATCAAAGAATTAATGGAAGAACTAAAGAATTCTGGGAAAAGCAATGAAAGCAGAATAGATGAAATGGAAGAACGAATAAGTAATCTTGAAGACACAGAAATAAAAAGAACCAAAACAGAAAAGGAAAGAGAAGTACGAAGGAAAAAGAACGAAGAAAGACTTCGGGAACTATCTGACTCCATGAGGAAAGGAAATATAAGAGTTATAGGAATACCAGAAGGAGAGGAGAGAGATGTAGGAACAGAGAAAATATTCAAAGAGATAATTGAAGAGAACTTCCCAAATGTGAAGAAGGAGCTGAAAATTGATATACAAGAAGCAAGAAGAACACCAAACTTCCACGACGAAAGGAAAAATACAGCAAGACACATAATAGTAAAGCTCCCAAGAATCCAGGACAAGGAAAAAATAATGAAGCTGGCAAGAGGGAAGAAACAGATAACATTCAAAGGAAAACCAATCAGGCTGACATCAGACTTCTCCGAAGAAACACTACGGGCAAGGAGAGAGTGGAGGGACATAGTCAACAGACTCCAAGAAAACAGATGCCAACCAAGAATACTCTATCCCGCAAAGCTCTCCTTCCTCTTTGAAGAAAGAATATGGACCTTCCCAGACAAACAGAAACTCCGGAATTTCATTGCAACTAAACCCCCACTCCAAAAAATACTACAAGGAGTCCTAAAGCCAGAACCTCAGAGCGACGAATAACAATGAAAGAAGGCCAAAAAAAAAAGTTATTAAAAGAAGAAATAAATAAAATCAAAGGAAAGACAAACACAATGGCAAATACAGATGTTAACATATCAATATTAACTCTAAATGTAAATGGACTAAACTCTTCAATAAAAAGACACAGAGTTGCAGCCTGGATTAAGAAACAAAACCCAACCTTTTGCTGTCTCCAGGAAACACATTTAGCTACAAAAGATAAAAATAGGCTCAAAGTTAAAGGATGGAAAACAATCCTACAAGCAAAGGGACCAAAAAAGAAAGCAGGAACAGCTATACTTATATCAGATAAAACAGATTTCAAACTCAAAAAGATAAAAAGAGACCCCAATGGTCACTATATTATGATCAAGGGGACAATACTTCAAGAAGAAATAACACTCATTAACATATACTCACCAAACGAAGGAGCACCAAAATATATCAGACAACTGTTGTCCTCTCTGAAAACAGACATCAGAGAAAACACATACGTAGTGGGAGACTTCAACACACCACTATCAACAATGGATAGATCAACAAGACAAAAAATAAGTAAAGAAACCAAAGCTCTAAATAAAGACCTAGAGCAATTGGGCTTAACAGACATCTATAGAACACTAAACCCCAAAAAAATGGAGTATACATTTTTCTCAAGCGCACACGGATCATTCTCCAGGATCGATCACATACTGGGGCACAAGACAAACATCAACAGATACACCAAGATTGAAATCATATCAACCATCTTTTCTGACCATGAAGGCATCAAACTAGAAATAAACCATAAAAAGAAGGCAAGGAACTTTCCTACCTCATGGAGATTAAAAACCACACTACTGGAAGACCACTGGACTAAGGAGGAGATCAAAGAAGAAATTAAAAAATTTTTTGAATTGAACGACAAGGAGGACACCAATATCCTAAATGTATGGGATGCAGCAAAAGCAGTAATAAGAGGAAAATATATAGCAATAGAAGCTCACATCAAGAAACAAGAAAGAACGCAAAGAAACAACCTAATCTCGAAGCTCAAAGATCTAGAAAAAGAACAACAAAAAAACCCCAAAACCAGTAGAAGAAAAGAAATAATAAAAACCAAAGCAGAAATAAATGAAATTGAAACTAAAAAAACAATCCAAAAGATCAATGAAACCAAGAGCTGGTTCTTTGAAAAAATCAATAAAATAGACAAACCCCTAGCCAGGCTCACAAAGGAAAAAAGGGAGAAAGCACAAATAAACAGGATCATCAATGAAAGAGGAGAAATCACAACGGACACAGCAGAAATCAAAAGAATAATCAGTAACTACTATGAACAGTTATATGGAAACAAGTTTAACAATCTAGAGGAGATGGACAAATTCCTACAACTCTACAATCACCCAAAGCTAGATAAAGAAGAAATAGAACACCTAAACAGACCAATTACAATTAGCGAAATTGAAATGGTAATCAAAAACCTCCCCCAAAACAAAAGCCCAGGACCTGATGGATTTACAAATGAATTCTACCAAACATTCAGAGACGAATTAGTGCCTATCCTTCACAAACTCTTCCAAAAAATTGAGAAGGAAGGGACAATACCAAACACGTTCTATGAAGCCAACATTACACTAATACCAAAACCGAACAAGGACAACACAAAAAAGGAAAACTACAGGCCAATCTCCCTAATGAACACTGATGCAAAAATCCTCAATAAAATTTTAGCTATCAGAATCCAACAATGTATCCATAAGATAATTCACCACGACCAAGTTGGATTCATTCCAGGGGCACAAGGATGGTTTAACATCCGAAAATCAATCAACGTTATCCAACACATCAACAAAAAGAAATATAAAAACCATATGATAATATCAATAGATGCTGAGAAAGCTCTCGACAAAGTGCAACACCCATTCATGATAAAAGCCCTTGAAATTCTTGGGATACAAGGAACATACCTCAACATCATAAAGGCCATCTATGACAAGCCAACAGCCAGTATCATTCTCAATGGTGAAAAGCTGAAAGCAATTCCATTAAGATCTGGAACAAGACAAGGATGTCCACTCTCACCATTGCTTTTCAATATAATACTGGAAGTCCTAGCCAGGGCAATAAGACAAGAGAAAGACATCCAAGGAATCCAAATAGGAAAAGAAGAAGTCAAACTATCACTATTTGCAGACGATATGATATTATACATAGAGAACCCCAAAAACTCCACAGAAAAGCTAATTCAACTCATCAATCAGTTCAGTAAAGTGGCAGGATACAAAATCAACACGCAAAAGTCAGTAGCCTTCCTATACACAAACAATAAATCTGAAGAAGAAGAAATCAAAAAGACCATCCCTTTTGTTATTGAAACAAAAAAAATCAAATATTTGGGAATAAATCTAACAAAAGAGGTAAAGGACCTATACAAAGAAAACTATAAAACACTGTTAAAAGAAATAGAAGAAGACACAAAGAAATGGAGAGACATCCCCTGCTCATGGATTGGAAGAATAAACATTATTAAAATGGCCATCCTTCCAAAAGCAATATACAGATTCAATGCTATTCCAATCAAAATTTCAATGTCATTCTTCAAAGAAGAATGACAATTCTTCAATCAATTCTTCAAAGAAGAATGACATCAATTTCATCAACAATTATTGATGAAATTCATATGGAATCACAAAAAACCCCGAATAGCCAAAGCTCTCCTGAAAAAAAAAGAAGGGAATGGAGGCATCAGACTCCCAGACTTCAAACTATACTACAAAGCCATAATCATCAAAACCGCATGGTATTGGAACAAGAACAGACATACAGACCAATGGAATCGAATAGAAAATCCAGAAATAAACCCACAGGTTTATGGTCAACTAATCTTTGACAAAGGAGCAAAGACTATGCATTGGAGCAAAGAAAGTTTGTTCAATAAATGGTGCTGGGAAAACTGGGTCGCTACATGCAAAAGAATGAAGCTTGACCACCACCTCACACCATACACAAAAATCAACTCAAAATGGATTAAAGAACTAGACATAAGACCTGAAACCATAAAATATATAGAAGGAAATATAGGCAAAACACTACGTGATTTGCACATCAAAGACATCTTTACAGACACATCACCCAAAGCAGTGATAGTGAAGGCAAAGATAAACAGCTGGGACTATATCAAATTAAAGAGCTTTTGCACAGCAAAAGAGACAATAACAAAAACAAAGAGAAACCCCACCAACTGGGAGAACATTTTTGCACCCAACACTAATGATAAAGGACTGATCACAAAAATCTGCAAAGAGCTGATGAGTCTCAACAACAACAAAGAAAATAATCCAGTCAAAAAATGGGCAGAAGAGCTTAAAAGAAACTTCTCTGAAGAGGAAATGCAAATGGCCAACAGGCATATGAAAAAATGTTCAACATCACTTGTCATCAGGGAAATGCAAATCAAAACTACCATGAGATACCATCTTACACCAGTGAGAATGGCACATATTAAAAAAACTAGCAACAACAAATGTTGGCGAGGGTGTGGAGAAAAAGGAACTCTTCTGCACTGTTGGTGGGAGTGCAAACTGGTCCAACCACTGTGGAAAGCTGTGTGGAGATTTCTGGACCTACTAAACATAGAGCTTCCATATGATCCAGCAATTCCTCTCCTAGGTATTTACCCAAAGGACACAGAAACATCAATTCCAAAGAACACCTGCACCCCTATGTTTATAGCAGCACTGTTTACAATAGCTAAGCTTTGGAAACAACCCAAATGCCCAAAAATAGATGACTGGATCAAGAAGATGTGGTACATATATACCATGGAATATTACTCAGCATTCAAAAAAGATAAACACATGCAATTTGCTGCAACATGGATGGCGCTGGAAGGGATCATGCTCAGCGAAATAAGCCAAAAAGAAAAAGAAAAATACCGGATGGTCTCACTCATAGCAGGAATCTAGAAAACTTAAATAAGGGACCAGGAAAATGAATAACTATAAGAAAGTGAAAATCAAAATCAACAAAAAACTATGAACCAGAGACACTTTTAGGGGGGCAGGGGCGGGAGGGGAGGGATTGGGGTCAGAATGGGGGGCTGCAATTGTATGGGGAATATAACAATAAAATTTATAAAAAAAAAAAAATAAAGCAATACCATTTACTACAACAGCCCTAATCACAGGAAGCCTCGCATTAACAGGAATACCCTTCCTTACAGGATTTTATTCCAAAGACCTAATCATCGAAGCAGCCAACACGTCGTATACCAACGCCTGAGCCCTACTAATTACACTAATCGCAACCTCCCTAACAGCTGTCTACAGCACACAAATTATATTCTTTGCACTCCTAGGACAACCACGTTTCTCAACAATAATTTTAATCAATGAAAATAACCCGCTTCTAATAAACCCAATTAAACGTCTATTAATAGGAAGCATCTTTGCAGGGTTTGTAATCTCAAATAAGCTACTCCCAATGACTGTACCTCAAATAACAATACCACTATACTTAAAACTAACAGCTCTCATAGTAACAATCCTAGGATTTGTACTAGCACTAGAACTTAATACAATAACACAATACTTGAAATTTCCACATACAAGCAACAGCCACAAATTCTCAAACCAGCTGGGATTTTTCCCCATTATTATACACCGACTCCTCCCCACAATGAGCCTAGTCCTAAGCCAGAAATCAGCCTCAATACTATTGGACCTTACATGAATAGAAGCGGCTATTCCCAAAGCCCTATCAAATATTCAAATAACAGCCTCAACACTAGTATCTAATCAAAAAGGACTAGTAAAATTATACTTCCTATCTTTTCTAATTACACTAGTTCTAAGCCTAGCATTATTTAGTTTCCACGAGTAATTTCCATAACAACCAGTACCCCAATAACTAGAGATCATCCAGTAACAATAACCAATCAAGTACCATAACTATACAATGCCGCGATACCCATAGCCTCTTCACTAAAAAATCCAGAATCACCAGTATCATAAATTACTCAATCCCCTTGTCCATTGAAGTTTAAAACAATCTCTAACTTTTCATCCGTAATACAATACCCAACAAACAACAGTTCTGTCAACATGCCTAACACGAAAAGACTTAATACAATTTTATTAGATACTCAAACCTCAGGGTACTCCTCTATAGCCATAGCAGTTGTATAACCAAACACAACTAACATCCCACCTAAATAAATCAAAAACACCATTAGTCCTAAGGACGAACCACCATAATTTAATACGATACCACACCCAACCCCACCACTAACAATCAACCCCAACTCACCATAAATTGGAGAGGGTTTCGAAGAGAACCCTACAAAACTTACCACCAGAATAGTACTTAAAATAAATACAATGTATGTTATCATTATTCCCACATGGAATTTAACCATGACCAATGACATGAAAAATCATCGTTGTTATTCAACTACAAGAATTCTAATGACAAACATCCGAAAAACACACCCACTGATAAAAATTGTCAACAGCTCGTTCATCGACCTACCAGCACCATCAAACATCTCATCATGATGGAATTTCGGCTCACTCTTAGGGATCTGCCTAATTCTTCAAATTCTTACAGGGCTATTCCTAGCCATACACTACACGTCAGACACGATAACAGCCTTCTCGTCAGTCACACACATTTGTCGAAGACGTGAATTATGGCTGACTTATCCGATACCTACATGCAAACAGAGCATCTATATTTTTTATTTGCTTATTTCTACATGTGGGACGAGGCCTATACTATGGATCTTACATATTTATAGAGACCTGAAACATCGGGGTGTTACTGTTATTTGCCGTGATAGCCACTGCATTCATAGGGTACGTTTTACCATGGGGTCAAATATCCTTTTGAGGTGCAACGGTAATTACAAATTTACTGTCAGCCATTCCTTACATCGGAACAGACTTAGTAGAATGAATTTGAGGTGGGTTCTCAGTAGACAAAGCGACACTCACACGATTCTTTGCCTTTCACTTTATTCTACCATTTATCATTGCGGCACTAGCTGGAGTTCACCTACTATTTCTTCACAAAACAGGATCAAACAACCCATCAGGACTCTCATCAGATACGGACAAAATTCCATTTCACCCCTACTACACTATTAAAGACATCCTAGGAGCACTAATTCTAATTCTAGCTCTATCATCATTAGTATTATTTTCACCTGACCTATTAGGAGACCCAGACAATTACATCCCAGCAAACCCGCTAAACACACCACCCCATATTAAACCTGAGTGATATTTCCTATTTGCATATGCCATCCTACGATCAATTCCTAATAAACTAGGAGGCGTACTAGCCCTGGTATTCTCAATCCTGGTACTAGCATTAATACCATTCTTACACACTTCAAAACAACGAAGTATAATATTCCGACCCATCAGCCAATGCTTATTCTGACTTCTAGTAGCAGACCTATTTACTCTCACATGAATTGGAGGACAACCTGTAGAATACCCATTCATCATCATTGGCCAACTGGCATCCATCCTATACTTCGCACTCATCCTAATACTCATACCACTAGCAAGCCTCATAGAAAACAATCTACTCAAATGAAGAGTCTTTGTAGTATAACCATTACTCTGGTCTTGTAAACCAGCAATGGAGACTTTAAACCTCCCCAAGACACTCAAGGAAGAAGCACTAGCCCCACCACCAACACCCAAAGCTGGTATTCTACCCTTAAACTATTCCTTGATCTACCCATCTATAAAAATCAAAAACATTAACCCAAATTCAAGAATTTTATCAAAAACATTTAACAGCAAAAACCCTATTCACCACAAACGCCCGCCCCGCCCTATGTATATCGTGCATTAATATATATTCCCCATGCATATAAGCAGGTACATATAGTCAATTCATAAAAAACACACAGACACTTATCAAAAGGAAACACCACTACACCATGACTATCCTCAACCAATCAACAATCCTCAACCCACACTAGTACAATCTCCTATTTCACATACCCAAACCATAACAATCAATAAACCAACCAAACAGCACCAACACATAAATCTAAGTCCACCAGATAAAGGGTCATTTCTTGATAACCAACTCACGTGAAATCAGCAACCCTTGTAAAAAGGACACACTAACCTCGCTCCGGGCCCATTTAACTTGGGGGTAGCTAACAATGAACTTTATCAGACATCTGGTTCTTTCTTCAGGGCCATAAATCCCGTGACCGCCCACTCTTTCCCCTTAAATAAGACATCTCGATGGACTAATTACTAATCAGCCCATGCTCACACATAACTGTGGTGTCATACATTTGGTATTTTTTATATTTTAGAGATGCTGTGACTCAGCTATGGCCGCAGGAGGGCCTCGTAACAGTCAAGCAACTTGTAGCTGAACTTAAATTGAAATGCTAACCCCCCAACGTACCCTATCAGGGTGAATTTTAGTCAATGGTAACAGGACATAAGCGCAGGCATATATACCCGCAGGCATATATACCCGCAGGCATATACACCCACAGGCATATACACCCACAGGCATATACACCCACAGGCATATATACCCACAGGCATATATACCCACAGGCATATACACCCACAGGCATATACACACACAGGCATATACACCCACAGGCATATACACCCACAGGCATATATACCCACAGGCATATACACCCACAGGCGTATAAGAACCCAATAAATGTTTTAGCAAACCCCCTTACCCCCGTTAAACTACAAATTATATAGATGCTTAACCTTGCCAAACCCCTAAAACAAGAACAACTATATAATTTATACAAGCTTAACTTTAACTTCCGATCTATAAAACTTCACTTAATCCACCATACCCACGTCTATTCTAAGGAGACATGCCCAACAAACATATTTTCCCCCCTCATTATATTATACTACCAACACAACATTTCCCTTTTAAAATAAAACAACACCGCAATACTTTACACTCTAATTTCCTAAGTACAAAACAATTACCCTAAAGCTACTCTAAGATTACTGAAATTTTACTTATAGAATTTCCTCCCCATAGATAGGGGATGTACATATAATTGTTAATGTAGCTTAAATCAATAAAGCAAGGCACTGAAAATGCCTAGATGAGTCTCACGACTCCATAAACACAAAATGGTTTGGTCCCAGCCTTTCTATTAGCTGTCAGTAAAATTACACATGCAAGTTTCCGCATACCAGTGAGAATACCCTTAAAGTCACACGTGACAAAAAGGAGTTGGCATCAAGTACACCTAATTTAAGGTAGCTTATAACGCCTTGCCTAGCCACGCCCCCACGGGATACAGCAGTGATAAAAATTAAGCCATGAACGAAAGTTTGACTAAGTTATACTGACAAAGGGTTGGTAAATTTCGTGCCAGCCACCGCGGTCATACGATTAACCCGAGTTAATAGACATACGGCGTAAAGAGTGTTTAGGAGTTTAACAAAATAAAGCCAAGACTTAACTAAGATGTAAAAACCTATAGTTAAAGTAAAAACAAACTACGAAGGTGGCTTTAATACTTTTCTGATTACACTATAGCTAAGGCCCAAACTGGGATTAGATACCCCACTATGCTTAGCCCTAAACCAAGACAATCAAGTTAACAAGATTGTTCGCCAGAGAACTACTAGCTACAGCTTAAAACTCAAAGGACTTGGCGGTGCTTTATATCCCTCTAGAGGAGCCTGTACTGTAATCGATAAACCCCAATAAACCTCACCAACCCTTGCTAATTCAGCCTATATACCTCCATCTTCAGCAAACCCTTAAAAGGAATTACAGTAAGCACAAGTACTCGCATAAAAACGTTAGGTCAAGGTGTAGCTGATGAGTTGGGAAGAAATGGGCTACATTTTCTATCTTTAGAACACATATTTATGAACGAAAACCTTTATGAAACGAAAGGTTAAAGGAGGATTTAGTAGTAAATTAAGAATAGAGCGCTTAATTGAATAAGGCCATGAAGCACGCACACACCGCCCAACACCCTCCTCAAGTACCAACGCCAAACACTATACATAATTATATGGTAACAAGTATGAGAGGAGATAAGTCGTAACAAGGTAAGCATACTGGAAAGTGTGCTTGGATTAACCAAAGTGTAGCTTAAACAAAAGCACCTGGCTTACACCCAGAAGATTTCATTAAAAATGACCACTTTGAACTAAAGCTAGCCCAACCAACGAACTAAAATTCAACTAACACATAAATGTAAAATAAAACATTTACTAACTAAAGTATAGGAGATAGAAATATTTTTAAGGCGCTATAGAGAAAGTACCGCAAGGGAACGAGTGAAAGAAAAATTTAAAGTAATAAACAGCAAAGCTTACCCCTTTTACCTTTTGCATAATGAGTTAACTAGAAAACCTTAGCGAAGAGGACTTAAGTTAAGTACCCCGAAACCAGACGAGCTACCTAAGAGCAGCATACAAGAGCGAACTCGTCTATGTAGCAAAATAGTGAGAAGACTTTTAGGTAGAGGTGAAAAGCCTACCGAGCCTGGTGATAGCTGGTTGTCCAGAAAAAGAATATAAGTTCAACTTTAACCCATGCAAAACAACACCACAAAAATTATAATGCAGGATTAAATGATAATCTAAAGAGGTACAGCCCTTTAGATACAGGATACAACCTTAAATGGAGAGTAAGTATAAAAAACATTCATAGTTGGCCTAAAAGCAGCCATCAATTAAGAAAGCGTTCAAGCTCAACAATACATACATTGTAATCCCAATAGTATAACTAACTCCCAAACTTCAACTGGACTAATCTATATAAATAGAAGAAATACTGTTAATATGAGTAACAAGAATTGTTTCTCCCAGCACAAGTCTATATCAGATCGGATACCCCACTGATAGTTAACAAACTAATAATAATAAACTAAACATAAAACACTTATTACACAGATTGTTAACCCAACACAGGTGTGCTAAAGCTAGGGAAAGATTAAAAGAAGTAAAAGGAACTCGGCAAACAACAAACCCCGCCTGTTTACCAAAAACATCACCTCTGGCATTAATAGTATCAGAGGCACTGCCTGCCCGGTGACATACGTTAAACGACCGCGGTATCCTGACCGTGCAAAGGTAGCATAATCATTTGTTCTTTAATTAAGGACTTGTATGAATGGCCACAGGAGGGTTTAACTGTCTCTTACTTCTAATCAGTGAAATTGACCTTCCCGTGAAGAGGCGGGAATAATAAAATAAGACGAGAAGACCCTATGGAGCTTTAATTAACTAACTCAAGAAAATAACATTATAACCCGACAGGCAACAACACTACTATAACTGAGCTAGCAATTTCGGTTGGGGTGACCTCGGAGTACAAAATAACCTCCGAGAGATTTCAGTTAAGACCTACAAGTCGAAACCTGTAAAAAATCATAATTGATCCAATTAACTTTGATCAACGGAACAAGTTACCCTAGGGATAACAGCACAATCCTATTTAAGAGTTCATATCGACAATAGGGTTTACGACCTCGATGTTGGATCAGGACATCCCAATGGTGCAACCGCTATTAATGGTTCGTTTGTTCAACGATTAAAGTCCTACGTGATCTGAGTTCAGACCGGAGTAATCCAGGTCGGTTTCTATCTATTATATATTTCTCCCAGTACGAAAGGACAAGAGAAATAAGGCCAACCCTGCATGGGAGCCTTAAAATTAATAGATGATATAATCTTAATCTAGTAATTTATATAAAAGTTTGCCCTAGAAATAGGGCCTCGTTAGGGTGGCAGAGCCCGGTAATTGCGTAAAACTTAAACTTTTACATTCAGAGGTTCAACTCCTCTCCCTAACAACATGTACATAATTAATCTCTTGACCTTAATTGTGCCAATTCTGCTCGCCGTAGCATTCCTAACACTAATTGAACGAAAAGTGTTAGGATATATGCAACTACGAAAAGGCCCCAACATCGTAGGCCCCTACGGACTATTACAACCAATCGCCGATGCAGTAAAGCTATTTACCAAAGAACCACTACGGCCACTAACTTCATCAATTTCTATATTTATTATTGCCCCCATCCTAGCCCTTACACTAGCATTAACCATGTGAATTCCACTACCAATACCATATCCACTTATCAAAATGAATCTAGGAGTCTTATTTATGCTAGCAGTATCAAGCTTGGCTGTATACTCGATCCTATGATCAGGTTGAGCCTCCAACTCTAAATATGCCCTAATTGGGGCCCTACGGGCTGTAGCACAAACCATCTCATATGAGGTAACAATAGCCATTATCCTATTGTCAATTCTTCTAATAAGAGGATCTTTTTCCTTATCAAACCTGATTATTACACAAGAATATACATGACTCCTATTCTCATCATGACCACTAGCCATGATATGGTTTATCTCAACCCTAGCAGAAACAAACCGGGCCCCGTTCGACCTAACAGAGGGGGAATCAGAACTGGTATCAGGCTTTAACGTAGAGTATGCAGCAGGCCCATTTGCCTTATTTTTCCTAGCAGAATATGCAAACATCATTATAATAAATGTCCTAACAACAATTTTATTCCTAGGAGCATTCTATAGCCCACACTTCCCAGAACTTTACTCAATTAATTTCATAATCAAAGCACTATTCCTAACAATCTCATTCTTATGGGTGCGAGCCTCATACCCACGATTTCGATATGACCAACTAATACACCTATTGTGAAAAAACTTTCTACCACTGACACTAGCACTATGCATATGACACGTCTCACTACCAGTATCCTTATCGGGAGTCCCACCACAATAACAAGAAATATGTCTGATAAAAGAGTTACTTTGATAGAGTAAATAATAGAGGTTTGAGCCCTCTTATTTCTAGAATTGCAGGGCTTGAACCTACTCCTAAGAATTCAAAAATCTTCGTGCTACCACATTACACCATATTCTATAGTAAGGTCAGCTAAATAAGCTATCGGGCCCATACCCCAAAAATGTTGGTTTATATCCTTCCCGTACTAATAAACCCACTAGTATTTTCTTTAATTTTATTTACCATAATATTAGGTACAGTAATTGTACTAATCAGCTCACACTGATTAATAATCTGAATTGGATTCGAAATAAACATATTAGCAATCACTCCAATGCTGATAAAAAAATTTAACCCACACTCAATAGAAGCAGCAACAAAATATTTCCTAACACAAGCCACAGCCTCAATACTACTCATACTAGCCATTATTATTAACTTAACATATTCAGGTCAATGAACCACAATAAAGATAACAAATGACCTTGCCTCTATAATAATAACAATTGCTATAATCATGAAACTAGGCATAGCCCCATTCCACTTCTGAGTACCTGAAGTAACACAAGGAGTACCACTAACATCAGGAATAATCCTACTAACATGACAAAAAATTGCTCCACTATCAGTACTAATACAAACCGCGTACTCAATCAATACTAATCTAATATTGACGACAGCCATATTATCCATTTTATCCCAACTCAGAGTCTCTCCCAGCTGCTCCTTCCACACAGCTCATCCCCACGCATCCTCTCTCCTCACTGACATAGCGCTCTCTGTCCTGGCCTGCGGGAGACACAAGATCCTTCACCCGTGCCTGGTTGCTCCAGTGTGCCATGGCCCTGGCTTGGCGAGGTCATGCGGGGGGCAGTAGCAACGACATTGATGTCCACCACTGCGTCAGCAACAGCCCCGTCTCTGTGGGGACAGTTACAGACCAGAGGCAGGGGTAGCTCAGCACTTTCAGGCCACAGAACACTCCTTGAATTTCTCCATGAAGCCTCTGAGTTGGGCTATGTGGGGGCGGGAGTTCATCGTCCCGTAACCGCATCCAGTACCTTGACTCGGTGAGTCCTGAGCTCCGCACCCAGTCAGCTCCCCGCCAGAGCTTTCTCCTTCCAAAGCAGCTCTGCCGAGAGCACTCAGGCAAGCTGCACCCCCTAAGCTATCCCACACCACAGAAGCCCGCACCGTACTGCAGAATGAAAGTTCTCACGAAGGAATTGCACATGTATCCCCTTTGAACAAAACTGAAAACTGAACTCAAGCCTCAAGGGGAAATGCTTCCAAGAGAGAACTCAACTGGTGGGTGCTCTCCCCAACTGCTACCGTCCCCACTCACATCCCGAGACCCTGTGAGTGAACAGTCTTGCCTCACAGTGATAAGCCACTGTTTTCAAACACCCCCCCCCAAAGCGATTCTATGGTGCAGCGAGGGTGGAAACAGTCATGTGAGGAGGAGGAACTAAAATTCAACATTCTGGTATCTTGGCTGGAGAGGCAGAGACAAGAGAAGTGTGAAGAAGGGCTTCAGGGAACAAATAAGTCCAGAGCCTGGAGACAGACCTCATGGGTTCTCATTTCCACCGTCACAGTCCAGGAGATGCTACTCAGTCTTTTTGTGACTGTTTATTCAACTCTAAGGTGGAAATGAGCTGAGGGCTTCATTCTTGGCGTGGCAGTGGACCAGAGGCCCCAGATAGCTGCGGGCAACGGGCACTTCTGTCAAGAGCAGGTAGATCCCCCTGCTGTGTTCCTGCCCCCAGGGAAAGGGACAGTAAGAAGTGGACAGTAAGAAGCGAACCTCTCAGTTTAATTGGCAACAGCTGATAATGATCAGGCGCTGACAGTTAGCACCAGGCTTTCCTGGCCAGGAATCCCCGGGATGTGCCTGTGGCTTCAGTCGCCTACCGGGCTTTCTGACTTTGAAACAAGATTTTAAAGCCAAATTGCCCTCTGCTTCCCATCAACAATTGTGTTCAGGTCTGTTAACCTTTGGGGGGTTCATTTATGTAGCGTTCTATTTCTTCCTTCCCCCCTGCACCCCGCCTCCCATGCGCCCTGGTCCCTCCACTCCCCCGTACCTGGGGGCCCTCTGGGTGCCCATTCATGGCCCAGGAGCTTTTTAAAAGAGCCTGATCAAGGCACCCGCCATGGAAATATCCGGGCCTGTCCGTTTGTTTGTTTGTGTTTGTTTGTTTTTGTTAGTGTATGTTTGTGTTTGTTAGTTTTTGTTTTTAGTTTTTGTTAGTTCTTTTTAGTCTTTGTTTTTGTTTTTGTTTGTTTGTGTTTGTTTGTTTTTGTTAGTGTTTGTTTTGGTTTGTTTCTGTTTGTTTTTGTGAGTTTGTTATTGTTTGTTTTTATTAGTTTTTGTTAGTGTTTGTTTTTGTTTGTTAGTTTTCCTTAGTATTTGTTAGTGTTTTTTTCTGTTTGATTTTGTTAGTTTCTGTTTATTATTGTTTGTTTTTGTGATTTCTTGTTAGTGTTTGTTTTGTTTTTGTTTGTTTATGTTTGTTTGTTTCTTTAATTTTTGTTAGTGTTCCTTTTTGGTTTTGTTTGTTTTTGTGAGTGTTTGTTTCTTTTTGTTTGTTTCTGTCAAGAAGGACACCCCATCTTCAGCTCCTGATCCTCATGACACTACTCAGAACTTTTACCATGACAAATATCATCACAAAAATTACATGTCTTAGTAGCAGCAAAAGCATCTGTTTGTTTTTGATGTTTGTGTTTGTTTATTTTGGTTGTGTTTTTTTGTGTTTGTTTTTGTTTGTTTGATTTGTTTTTTATGTTAGTTTTTGTTTTTGTTTGTTTTTGTGAGCGTTTGTGTGTTTTTGTTTGTTTTTGTTCTGTTTGTTTTAGTTAGTGTTTGTTTTTGTTAATTTTTGTTAGTGTTTGTTTTTGGTTTTGTTTTTGCTTTTGTTCGCTTTTGTGAGTGTTTGTGTTTGTTTGTTTTTGTTTGTTTTCCTTAGTTTGTTTTTGTTTTTCGCTTTTGTGAGTGTTTGTGTTTGTTTGTTTCTGTTTGTTTTCGTTAGTTTGTTTTTGTAAGTTTTTGTTTGTTTATGTTTTTTTCGCTTGTTCGTTTTTGTACATTTGTTTTTGTTTGTTTGTTTTGTGGGAACCCCCTCCCCTCCCCCCCGCCAGAAGCAGGAAAACTAACCTGCTTGCAGAAGCTGCTGGCTGGGCCACGGGGGAGGCCCCATCAGATTTCCTGTTGAAAGACAGCATAAGCAACTGTGCTTTAATTCTGAAACTTTTTGTCTGATATAAATGAGCAAAGTAAATAAGTATGTGTGGGAGAGACGGTGTCTCACTCCAGAATTACGAGGCCCGGTGTGGAAGGGAGCAGCAGCCCACACCCAGGTCCTGAGTGCAGGCTTTGGCTATGGCCCAACAATGATCTGATCACCTCCCCTGTTTTCTAATGACTGTTGGTCCCCAGAATGGAGCACCCATGGCCGTGATCATCGATTTCTGCAGAATGAATGCAGGAAAACCCAAACAGGTGCCCACTAGGGACGAAGGTCCGGACATTTGAGTCACGAAGGACACCCCATCTTCAGCTCCCGATCCTCATGAAACAACTCAGAACTTTTACCATGACAAATATCATCACAAAAATTATATGTCTTAGTAGTGGGTAAAAGCATCTGCAAGAAATTATAAACACATTCTAATTAAAAAAACAATGGGCACACACATGTCACATATGGTACATTTGATCTTTATTCATCCTATGGGAAGGATAAGGTAACTTTCCCAAATCACTCAAAATCATTTTCCCTCTTGCCAGATTTCACTAGGTTAATTTTATTGCAGGATTCAACCCCTCCATCTAGTCCTAGATAGCCCTCCCATCACCCACATTCCCTTTCAGAGAAAACTAGGGGCTATATAAATGCCTGATATCAGGCAATGCCTGCTATCAGAGAATTTAGAAGTATGCCAAGAACGCCACTCCCCGAAAACACAGCAGGCAGGTGCCCCACCCCCAAGGGTGACCCCATTGGAGGTGCTGAGGGTGTGTGATCCCTGCAGGAGGGGGCCACAGCTACCACTAGTCATGCCCTGGGGCCTTGCTTCAGGGAGTCCAGGTGCTTCTCAGCCTCCCCCTACCACCCACTCTGCTCTAGCATCTCTAAGCAGACTAAATCCAATCAGGAACTGAACTCCCACGCCGCCATCCAGAAACCACTATGGATCTCTTTCTCAACAGGTCCTCTAGAAGGTTCAGAAGGTAGAAATGCTTTGTGCCCCTTGGGGGACCTCAGCTGTACCGTATCGTTTTGGTCACACACACTGTTAATTGAAAGAAACGTTCATGCTACATTAAACAGTGTTGTGAGTTCACAGAGAACAGGCGCAGGAGAAGGCAACCCATGGTGACTCAATGTACTGGCTCCTGAGGCTCAGGTCCTTCCAGGATGGAGCGCGCTGCCTCCTGCCCGGGGGCACGCCCAACTTGCTAGGTCCAGGTGTCCTTCACGTGTGCCAGGAGGCTCTCCTGCTCCCGCCTTGCACTCCACGCTGCGGGAGAGCGACTCATTGGATGTGTTGCCGGAATTGTCAGGCCTAGTCTCCCAGCCAGGAACGGATTCCAGGCTGCAGGGCAGCGCTGAGCCCCAGCCACTAGACCCCCCACGGGCTGGTGTCTCACGAAGCCGCAGCAGGAACTTCGCAGACGCTCAGGCAAGCAAGCAAGCAAAGACAGGTTGGTTTAGAAGAAGAAAAAGTTTATTGAGGAGAAAAAGAGCAGAAATAAAGTGGGACTCCCAGGCCAGGGAACCAGGCTGGGAGGGGCAAGGAAGCCAAAGTGGAGTCTGTCTCAGGGAATATAGACCTTTTTTCCCTCATTATTCTAGAGTTCCACCAGTGTCTCTGTGATTGGTTAGTTCTCGGCTGTCTCACTTAATTTGCTACTAAGTGTGGGATCTTCACATTCCTTATCTAACAGCTTTCTCTTTCCCCATTAGTTGTTTCTTTAAATGTATGGCCCAGTCCTCTGGATGGGCATCCCTGCATTGAAGTTAAACTGCTGCCCTTATAATGCGTCCATAAATTAAACCACTCTCCATTTCTCCAGTCTCCACCTCCCTTTATCACCTGAAGGAAACCAGGACCATTGTTAACAGTATTAATATCATTCGTGGTCCTGGGCTGTTTGTTTTCCTAATGGAATTGGTTATATTTGTTTGGTTGTCCTTATCTCTGAAGCCTCCCTAAATTCTTCAGAGGTCCCCTCCTGCACTGTCCCTAAAACTGCCTAATAACCCTAGCTTGCCCTGTCTCATTCCCCCCTTTTACAAATGGAGCCCTAACTGCAGTCAGGGAAAAGGGATGTAGGTCTGATCAATGACTGCTTCCTGCTGAGAGTGGGCGATTTGGGGAGACAGTTAGGGTTCAACAGTAGGATGATGATTTAAGGGACCCCCGGAAGATGGACCGTGGAGATGTTATTTTGGGTTTTATTTGCAGGACCATTTGGAGCTTGATGGCCTCCAGGCAAGCGGAGATGATTCCGAGGAGAGTATTAAGGATGCAGGGCCCAAACAAAAGAACAATAAAGAGAATTAGTAAGGGAACGAGAAAAGGGAGTAGCCAGGACAGAGGTTGTTCTTTTATAAAATCAAAGATTGTCTGTGTTCAGCTAAGCCCTTGTCTTGCCTGTCTTTTGAGATCATCCACAATCCGTATATTTTTTTTTTAGTATTTTTATTTTTTTCTACCTCGTGAGAAGTATTTATTCAAAAGCAACATGTTTCATTTAAGAGGGCACAAACTCCCCCTACTTTAGCCATAAGCAGGTCCAGGGTTTTGTGATTTCGTATTACCACTGAGACTAGAGATTTTAAGGAGCAATGTTGGGCTAGTGTTCTAAACATCTGGAGGTGCTGTAGCCAAAATGACAGAATTCGCGAGACCTAGGACTTTAGTACCATTTTATGTTTAGTAGCAGCAGCTAGGAGAGCCAATAGTGGCTGTGGAGGCTGCTAGTTTGGAATTTAGTTACAATTTTCTCCATCCTAATAGAGGAAGTTTGGAAAACAAAACTAAAAAATGTATAAACAGGTAGCCTTGTAGTGAGCAAGGTAGCAGTGTTGTAAAGTGTCCTGGCTCAGGCTGGCCATCGGTACTAGTGAGGGGGACAATGGGCCAGTAGGTCAGTCAAAAGAATTGGAGTAAGGCAGAATAAGTGGCCCCTTAATTACCAAAAAGGTGATTTTTATGTCTGCCACTTTTAGGATCACCCGAGGCTTGTCCATATAAACAGTAAACGGGGGAGTCTCTCTCACCTCTGGGCTTCTTCAGAGAAGATCTTCTCCTGCACCCGGTTCTTCATAGTCAGAGGCAGCTGACGGTCAAGCCTGTCCTCCCATCCTGGCCCGTGGTTTGGGCTGGCCTCTCCCTCTCTGGAGAGTGGGACAGTCCCTTTTTTCGTGCCCTGAGTGATGGCACAGAAGGCATGGCCCTGGGGACAGCTTCTTGCAGCTGAGGTGCCCTGGTTGCAGGCAGAGGAAGCAAGCTGGTAGCCCATTAAGAGGTTGAGGTCCCAAATGCCCTAGGGCGCATGGGGCCTTGGGTGAGTCTGAGGTGGCAGGGTACTAACAATGGCAACTGCCATTTACTGGCCCTTCTCTTGCCTTTCTCCCTTTCTTTTTAGTCTAGTTAGTCCCTTCCATATTACTGTAGGCCTTGAAGGCTGTGTTTAAAAGTGTTACAAGGATTTTAGGCCCTTGATTTAGTCTCTGGAGTTTGCACCTGATGTCAGAGCAAGGCTGACTAATGAAGGAGACAGAGACCGTTAAATTGTTTGTCCTTTTTAGGGTCTAGATTAGTATACCTTTTTATAGCCTCAGTAAATTTAGCTTGAAATGACTGGCTTATTAGGTTTTAAGAAGCCTTATGTGCTTCTGAATAATTTTATTTGTTTACATTTATGTTGAAAAGGTGAAACAATTTTATGAGAATACTTTCTATGAGGTATCAATATACCCAAATTGACTCAGTTTGTTTTCACAACCAGAAACAATTTTATATATCAAAATAACTAAAGCCTGGTGCCACACAGGTGCACAACTGACACTTAAGTTAACCAAAATATTTCATGGCAAGTCACTTGAGAACACAAAAGTTTTCTGTCAAAAATCCCTCACTCAGAACTTTAACACTTTCCTTTACCTTTTTTCTTTCTTTTAAAACACAAGCACACCTCACTTTACTTGTATCCAGAATTATCACACCTTAGTTCCCAATCTCTGCATTGCAAAGACACC